>NW_020837945.1:66941249-67113704 GCF_003676395.1 Aethalodelphis obliquidens
CACACACACACACACACACACACACACACACACACACACACACACACGGGAGTCCTGTAACTGCTGCTATTGTCTTGCTGATAAAAAGCTTTGGGACTAGAAATAGGAAAAAATAATCTTAGGAATATGCTATGGTAATTCTATGCTATAAAGTAATTCACCATTACCACCCCTCAAAAAACTTGGTAGTAATGATCTATATTATTCTTCAAATTTTTAAAATAAAATTTTTAGGGACTTCCCTGGTGGTCCAGTGGTTAAGGCTCTGCACTTCCACTGGAGGGAGCGTGGGTTCGATCCCTGGTTGGGGAACTAAGATCCCACATGCCATGCAGCTTGGCCAAGTAAAAAAAGAAAATTTTTAGTTTTTTCCTTTAACACTATGCCATACTAAATTTGGTCCAGATGATCTTCTCTCACAGGTGCCTATGAATAGCAACCTAGAAACATTAGCTAGGAATGTTATAATGGAAGCAAAATGTAAAGGTTATAAAGGAAGTAGTACTTTTAATCACTGGATTGAATTGGGAATTTTGAGTTTTAGACTTTTCTGCCTCTAACTTGTTGATTCTGGGAAAATTACTTAACTCTATGTCTCTGTCTCCAAATCTGTAAAATATATAGATTATTTCCAAGCTCCCTCTCAGATCTAAATTCTATTACAAACAATTATTTGTATAAACTTGCTGAGGGATAGAAGGGGGAAATTAGGAATATTATATTTTGGTTTGTAGAAAAAGGGATAGTCTGGGGAACTTATATTTGGTTTTATTGTATATTATTTTATTTATATATTATATTATCTCTTTTTATAAAAATGAGTCACACTTATACCTATCAAAAAGGAAAGGAGAGGGAAGGCAGTAGAAAGAGGAATATGAGGAACTTGTACTCTGGAGTGATTATATGAACAATACAACCTTCCTAATATTTACCTGAGGTGGTGAGTTTCTGCTTGTTGGAGTGTTACACATGTGTAAGAGTTGATGAGCAGGAGAACCTGAAACCACCTTGTTTCCTTTAAGTGGGCTGAAGCCCTCTCAGAAAGATTATTGGTGGGGTGGCATTGTCTAGGACTCTGTATTTGGCCCTAGGCAAAGCCAAGACTGTATTTGCATTCAAAGTAGGCAGCTTGTAACTAGTTCAGGGAGATAACATTTGCTCTTTAGTCTTGGTGTAAATATAAATAGTTCAATTTTTACAATTTTAATTACTCCAAATATAACAAACTCAGAGGAATGTATTTACCACAGAACATTTGTGACCCTTCAGGTAAGTAGCCACAATGTTGTCAGTAAGTGGGAATTGTCAAGAAATCATTAGAAGTACTTCCAACAATTGAGAGATAGGAGGGAAACATAATTAAAACTGCACCAGAAGTTCCTGTAACCTTAACTATTCAGACTAAACATCTTTTTTTTCTAGATTAGAGAATTTCAACTAACTTGTGAGGTGAGGTAGAGAGAAAAACACAGTGGACTGGATCTCTGGAGACTCAAGGTCTAGTTCCAGCTCTTCCTAAGTTTATGATTTACACTTCTGGACTTGTCTCTTCATCTTCAAAATAAGCTGGTGAACTGGATAAACTGCCTTACAGATCAGTTAACAACGAATCAAGTTCTACTTCTCCCCCATAGTTTTGGTTTTCACTTACTAAGTTTGACTTTACTTGTTCTGGAAACACACTAAAACTAAATTTTTGGTTTTTAAATTCCCATAGAAAGTCGAGAAAATTCCTATAATCGCTCGAGAAGTTCTAGCATCTCCAGTATTGACAAAGATTCTAAAGAAGCGATTACAGCACTATACTTCATGGAGTCCTTTGTTCGGAAAAATGACTGTACTATCTCCCCTTGTTTGTTTGTTGGAACTAGTCTGGGAATGGTGTTAATCATCTCCCTAAACCTACCTTCAGCAGATGAACAAAGATTTACAGAGCCAGTCATGGTATTGCCAAGTGGTAAGAGTTTTTATTTATTCCTTCATTGCTACTTTTTCAAATTTAAATATATGGTATTTTAAAACATTTAATTTGTATTGATCTGGAGCAAAGATTTAAGTATTCTGTATAATAGGAACTATTAAGAATTTTATAAATCATATACTATCCCAAGTATTGCAGCTTACTTGCAGGGTGAAATAGTCAACCATTTCTATGGTAATAAATTGTGGAACTCCCAACCTAAACAGTGCCTTGGGAAATAAGTTTCTGAAAAGCATTTAGGAAAGCCTTAAAGCGAAAGTTTAAAATTTTTAATGAATTGAAGCATTTCTCCAAAGTTACATGCCAGATCAGAGCCTATGAGTGTTTTACATCATCCTTAAAGAACTCAGATGATTAAGTTGGAAGCAGTCTGACTTGAGGTGGCTTTCTGAATTCATTGATAATCTGTGCCCATCTTGTTTTGAAGCCATGCCACACAATTTCTTCCCTTTTTATCCTAGTACCTAGAGAATTTGACCCACGTTATGAGTATTGTTGCTAAAGTATATGTTGTATTCTCTTCCTACTTGACTTGTCTTTTTCCTTTTAAAGAGATGTGTGATTCCTCCTGTTATTCCTTTGAGTATTTTAAAATTTATTCTGATCAATAGCTTTTTCATATATAGAAAAGAGAGTAAAAGTTATCTGAAAAACATTTCTTAAGTAAAAATAATTTTATTAATATATAGGATAAGGGATTTTATTTTAAAAGAACACATATATGGCATGGTAGGTTAGATAGAGTTCTGTTTTCTTTGTTAACTGGCATGCTAAATTCATATAGATGGATTGTAACTTACTGTAGGTAGAACAGTCAGCTCTCTACTAGTGAGGCAAATTCAGATAAACATATTGTATTTTGTGTGTGTATGGCTTAAAAAACAGAAGTTTATTTTCTCACACTTCTGGAGGCCCAAGATTAAGGTGTTGGCAGGGCTGGTTTCTTCTGAGGCTTCTCTACTTGGCTTGCAGTTGGCCACACTCTCACCATATTCTCACGTGGCTGTCCCTCTGTGTGCTTGTACCCCTGGTGTCTCCCCATGTTTCCTAACCTCTTCTTGGAAAGGCATTTGACAGTTTGGATGAGGGCCCACCCTATCAGCCTCATTTTAATTTAATCACCTCTTTAAAGGCTCTGTCTCAAATATGGTCACATTCTAAGTCAGTGGAGTTTAGGCCTTCAACATATGAATTTGGCGTGGGGGAGGACAAAATGCAGCCCATAACATGCACCATATTTTAAAAGTTAATCTGTTAGGATCACTAGATTTTAATTGTAAACATATTTCACAATAAGAAAATATCTTTTATTATAGTTCTAATTTTAAGGAAATATGTATAATTCTCTTATACTGGTTGAGAGAGAGCCAGATCAGTAAGGTCAAAATGAATTTTTAAGTATTAATTCAATCCATTATTTAACTCAATAAATTTGTATACAGATTGGATACCTAATATATGCCATGTATTCATCAAATTTAAAGGTAAAAATCAAACTCCTGTATACACAAGTTTACAACTGTGAGTGAAAGACAGTTTTCTAATAAGAGATTTTCTAACGAATGTGGTTTTCTATGCCACAAGCATAGAAATAAACAAGTGTCTGGAACTAATTTAATGGATCTCTCAGTACTATAAGAAAGTTCTTCAACATTCTTAGCAATTAGACTTAAAATGATGGCAAAATACAAAATAAGTATATATTTAACTTAATATTCTGGCATCTGGTTCATAAATATTTGCGTACTCTTTCCTTATCCATTAAAGAGAGATAATGAGAAGCTATCTTCAAGTTTCTATGTCAGTATTCCATTCTTTCAAGATGTTAGTTAATATATCAGTATCACTTCATCAGTTGTAACGAATGTACCACACTAATACAAGACCTTAATAACAGGAAAGGACAAAGGGGGCATATGGGAACTCTCTGTACTATCTGCTCAATTTTCTGTAAACCTAAGATTGCTCTAAAAATATTAAGTCTATTAAGCAGTACCTGTAAGGGAGGAAACTATGAGTCTAGGTTCAGATCTGTTTTATAATTAACCACTGAAAGAGAAATAGCCTAATTGGAAGCCATAATTTATGACAATAAAAAGAAAAAGGAAGGTGGAGTTTCATAAGAAAATATAGAGGAACTTCCCTGGTGGTCCAGTGGTTAAGAATCCGTCTTGCAATGCAGGGGACACTGGTTCGATCCCTGGTCGGGGAACTAAAATCCCACGTGCTGCGGGGAACTAAGCCCGCGTGCCGCAACTACTGAGCCCATGCGCCACAACTAGAGAGCCCGAGTGCCACAACTATAGAGCCCATGTGCTCTGGAGCCTGTGCACCACAACTAGAGAGAGAAGCCAGCACACCCGCGCACTGCAACAAGATCCCGGGTGCCACAACTAAGACCTGACGCAGCAATCAATCAATACATACTACAACAAGAAAGGGTTACAAGTGGAATAGTCTGATAGAACTTAAAAAAGAAAGAAAAAGAAAAACTATAGAGATGACAGAAAGCCAATTCAAATTTAAAGTAGAAAACTTGTCCCCTCTTCCTCACATCTCACTTCCTGACTCCTTCTTCACCTTCTTTCCAGTATCTACTCTCCACTAGTCTCCACTGTTCCACTAGTCCCTGCCCTATCGGTACTGCTCTAGATTATGGGGACCATTTTTAAAGGTTTGGAATCGGAGGCATTTCCCTCTTCTGTTGCCAGTGCTAAAGTGGGTGACATGTTCTCAGGCTCTGAAGGCATTCTTCCCATCAAAACATTGTTAAATTACCTTTTATCAGTTGGCCTAGCAAAATTTATCTGAGTCTAGCAATTTCCTCAAAGTTGAATACAATCTATTTTGAAATTTATTCATCCATTCATTCAACATACATTTCCCAAGCTCATACTAATTAATTAGTCACTGGGGATACAATGGTGATCAGGACACAGAATGATCTTTATTCCCAGATTATATGTAGGGAAGAACAAAAGTAAACAGAAAATTACAATCAGGAAAGTAAAGAATACTGTGCAGCATAGGAGGCGGGGGTTTGGGGAAGACCTCTCTAACACAGCAGCCATCTGAAATGGGACCGGTTTGGAAGGGAGCTGTGCACAGTACTGATGTTTAAGAGTAATTTAAAGCAGCATGAGTAAAAACCTAGAGGTAAAAAAGAGCATGGCACAGCCAAAGCCTAGAGATAGAATGGTGCTAGTTGAGGCTGGAAAAGCAGGCAGGGGAAGATTAGAGGGCCTTACAACCATGTTAAGGAGCTGGAAAAGACTTCCTAGATCTGTGGGGTTTTTGTTTGTACAAAAAAAAAAATTGTGACGTGGTATGCTTTTTTATCTCAACCGCTGGTGCTTAAATTTTCTAATTGTAAAAAAATCCAAATACAGATGAAGATAAATGAAAATTACGCCACCAGCAAACATTCCCCCTTCTCTGTCGCATCTCCCCCTCCACACTTCTGCCCCTAGAAATTTTACTCTCCAACAGTAATTCTTTGAGAAATTTGCTGAGATTCTAATTTTAAAGCCACTTTATTGAAGTATGATTGACATATAAAAAGCTGTACATATTTAACGTAAACACCTTGATGAGTTTGGAGACAAGTATACATCCATGAAACCATGACCAAAATCTATGCCATAAACTTATTTATAACCTCCAAAAGTTTCCTACCCCTCTAATTTTTTGAGACTCACTTTAAATCCTATTTCATTTCCATGTAACGCTTTGTGCTACCAGCTACAAATTATTCTGTAATTACCAATCCTGCTACATGAAGTGCCTATCACTGCTTTGTAAAAAAAAATTATTTTCATGCTTCATAATCAAACTAGAGATTTAAACTCATGATTAAACTAAAGATTTTCCATAATAAATTCATTCTCTTTACCCCCGAACTATTTCTTCTTGCTCTTCTCCCCATTTCTGTTAATAGTGCCATGATACTACCTAGATGACTTCCATCACTTCCGTTTCTTTTCTGATCCCTTTACTTACTGCCTCTGTACTGGTCTTATTACAATATTGTCTTCATCACCTAATTTCTATACACCATATTCTCTGATACCTTTCACTTACCCATAGAAGCAATTTCTTGAAAATCTTGGAAGTCAGTGATCTCTATAAGCTCAGCTTTGTTCTACCTTTCTAATCTGATTTCCTGCTACTTCCCAGCACCAGCTCTCTGGTCCAACCAGTCTTATTTCCTCACTTCCCTTTTCTCTTTGCTACCTGTCAATCATCTATCATTGGTGGATATCATATGAACTTCATGTTTGTTGCCAAAATTTTGGAAAACGTGTATCAAGTTTCTTGGGAGCTGTAAGATTTGGAAGAATTTTCTACAGACTAGCTCTTGGATCCAGACATTTCAAATTTCAAATCTTATTTCTTCTACATTATCTATATATTTCTAATATTGACATAGTATATAATTTGTAATATGATCTTCAGCCCTGCACTTCCATGTCAGATTAATGCTGAGTTGCATCAGGGTGGTGGGAGTTTTCCTAGGAGCCATTCCTATACCTAAAAGGCTTTCAATAACCTAGACATGGTAGTGATTGTGAATCACGTACATAAGTCTACTAAATTCTAGATGTACCCCCATCTTAATTTCCCCTTGTCTAGATTCCTGAAATGCCTATTCACTACAATGTCACTTAACTGGAAAAAAATTACAGTGGAAAGAGAAAGGAGTTTAACTTGATTGTGGTTAAAATATTTTAGTTTCACAAACTTAAAACCCATGAACACATGCCTCACTTAAAGAAGGGCTGATAAAGAAAAATTAAAAATGTAAGAGATAAAGATTTGTGTAGCTGGACTTACCTCATTTTCTCTAGATTTTCCTTTTTGTATACTAAGGATATGATTTTAACTTACTAATTCAGTTTTTTATTACATATTATCTAAGCTTAGATATATTTGTTTACATATCATCTAAGCTTAGATATATTTGTTTTCATATGCAAAAGTATATCAGAGATGATCTTCTTGCCTTTATTCTTTTTCTTACAGTATTCTTGTGTTGTCCTTTGCCTGCTGACAAGAAATATCTCCTAGACTTACCCTCTACTCTAGACTTTTCCCAGCCCACTCCCTATGTCAGACTTACTTGCTAGCATTTAATTCCTTTAAAATCTAGCTCTCTGATGAAGAACAATTAACTTATGCAAATGTATAGATGAGTGAATGTGCTATCTCACAGATATAATATGAAACTAGTTAATAGGTTTTGTCTGGAGATCAAATGAGAAGGATGTAGTTTTTCATCTTAAGTCTAAACCTTGATGAGAAATTTCGCTCTATGCAAGTATTTAGTTAGGGCCTTTCCATGTAAGATGTATATATTTCAAACATATTTGTGAAATTCATGCATTATATCTTAAAAACTAATACAGTAAGAATATAGTTCAAGCATAATGATCGTATTTGACTGAAGTATAATCACAGCTTAATACAGGAAAACAAATATACACACTCCACTTATAGGTAGCAGCTCTATTAGTTGTTTACAGTTCTTATTACTAGTTGTATTGAATGTGTTTGTAGCAATTCTATTTTCCCCAAAGTAGATATACTGTCACTTGAAACTGCTGAATAAAGCATGGAATCTGTCTAAGCCCTTAATAGCTAGACACGTGGGAAGCTATTAAGATTTTTAGATATTTTAAAATTCATTGAATTAAAAAAGCAAAATAAAATTCTCTACAGGTACTATCAAAAAAATGAAATTTCACATACCCTTTTGTCACATGCTACTGTCATGAATTCAAACTCTTGCCAGACTCCCTTCTTTTATGGAGAGATTAAAAGAATGTACTTCTTTGGGAAAATCCAATGATCTAGATACATAGTTCTTAATATAGTAGGATAACCTAGAAGAAATGGATAAACTCCTAGAAACATATAACCGACCAAGACTGAATCATGAAGAAACAGACAGTCTCAACAGACCTGTAACTAATAAGGAGATTTAGTCAGTAATCAAAAATCTCTCAACAAAGAAAAGCCCACTTATCTTTTAAAATTTAATTTCACATTAATTTATCTTGATTGTCTTGACAACAAATTCTCATCAATGATACGGAAATTTGAACTAAAGCACTAAATCACTGAATTTTAGAGTGAGAAAACACCTAAAGATTATCCATCCCAGTAGCCATCACTTTAGTCTGTATCAGAATCACTTGGAGGGTTTGTTACAACCATTCTCAGAGTTTCTAATTCAGTAGGTCTGGGATGGAGTCTGAGAATTTGCTTTTAAATAAGCCGCAGGTGATAATAGTACAAATGCAGTTTTGCATGCTGGGATGGAGAAAACAATGTTCTTTCCTCCTGTATAGGGAAAAAGCCAGTCCTTCCTCCTTCCGTGTTTCTCCTGTGCGTTTCCTTTACTTTCACACGACTACCACACTCACAACACTTCTGACACCAGATGAGTGGAGGTTTTCTCCACAAACAAGCAAGTCTCTGAGACACCAGCTGGGTGTTCCACAATTTAACGCAATTCGGACACTATCTACATGGAAATAGTGTCAGATCACACAGGGTAAGTTCTCAGTCCAATGAGACTGTCCCCTCCCGCTCTTTCAGATGCCAATCCCAAGTCACCTGTTCTTCTGACCTGAGGTTTCCACAACCTCCTCCTCGGGTTCAATTAATTTGCTACAGCAGCTCACAGAAATCAAAAAAACTGTTTACTTACTGCTTAGCAGTTTCCTATAAAAGGATATAGCTGAACATCTGATGGACGAGATGCCTAGGGCAAGGAACGTAGGATGGGACGTGGAGCTTCCATGCCTTCTCCAAGAGCTCTCTCCCACAGCTCTGCCTGCTCAACCCGGAAGCTCTCCAAACCCCACCTTTTGGGTTTTTAATGGACGTTTCCTTACACAGGTGTGATTAATTAAACCATTGCCCATTGGTGATTGAACTCAATCTCCTGCTTCTTTCTTGGCCCCAAAAGTAGGGGGGTGGGGCTGAAAGTGCTAACCCTCTGATCACCTGGTTGGTTCCCCGGCAAGAAGCCCCTATCCTTAGGTGAGGCCCCCAATCACCTAATTAACAAAATGAAAGACACCTGTGTTGCTCTTGTCAGGAAATTCCAAGGATTTTAGAGCACTGTGCCAGAAACAGGAATAAAGACCAAATAGATATTTATCATAAATCATAACATCATACATATGTAATATGGTTAATCACAATCCTGGTTAAATTTAATTCTACCTACTTTATTTCTGTATCTGTGTAGCTGGATATGGCTGGAGAATATATAACCAGACTAAAAAGTCTCATTTTGAAATAAATCATCATTAACCTCAAGTGGGTTCCTGTGCTGCTGGGTAGTCCTCTGTCCACCCTCTTGAACAATAATTACATATTTTCTCCACTCTCCTCAGAGCTCCCATACCTCCTCCACTGTTTTCAATCTCAGCTAATGACCATGTGTCCTCTTTCACTGAGAAAACTGAAACGGTCAGATAAGAACTTCAGCAGCTGCCACCACCATGTCTACCAACCTGTCTGTCTGTATCTCCATGGTCTCTACCTTTTCTCCTGTTGTGACTGAACTGTAAGCTCCTGACTTGGTGAATGTCTCCACTTGTACACTAGATTCTACTCCCTTTCACCTACACAAGAAAGTCAATCCAGGAATTTTTCCTGTTTCCTTTATATAATTATAATAAATATTCATCATTTTACTAGATCAGCATACAAACATGCTGTTATTTCGCCCATTAAAAGAGAAAAACCCTCCTTGAATCTATTCTCCTACAATGCCCCATTTCACTTCTTTTTCTTTAGTGCAAAATTCCTTGAAATAGTTATGCTATATTCACTATTTCCAATTTTATTCTCCCATTCTCTCTTGAGTGCATTCTAATCAAACTTTCCCCCACACCAATCAACAAAAAGCTCTATATAAGTCATCACTGACCTCACTGCTAAATCCAATGGTCAATTCTCAAGTCACATCTTACCTGACACATTAGCAACATATTGCAGTTTACCATTTTCCCTACCTTATAACATTGCACTTTTCGCTTAGATTCCAGGATACTTTATTTACCTAGTTTTCTTCCACCTTTATAGCCATTCTTTTTCAGTCCCCTTTGCTCGCTCCTCTACATTTCATTGGACTTAAAACACCGGCATGCTCAAAGACAGACTCCTTAAACCTTTTCTGTTTTCTATTTATATTCAAGCCCTACATGAAATCAGCCAGCCTCATTACCTTAAATGCCTTTTGTAATCTAATGGGTCATATATTTATACTTATAGTCTGGCCTATCCCCAAATTCCTGATATAGGTATCCAGTTATAGGTATATGACATACACTTGGATGTCTAATAAGTATCTCAAACTTATGTCCCAAACTGAGTTCCTAATATTCCTTTCCTTTCTCCCACAGTCTTTCCCATATCTGTTAATGGCAATTCCATCCTTCCAGTTTCTCAGGTCAAAAGCATTAGAATCAATCTTGACCACTGTATCTCTTTCACACTCTAACCCCAACTTATTGGCATATTCTGTTGGCTTGACCTTTATAATATACTCAGATTCTGACCATTTCTCACCCTTTATACTATTACCACCTGGTTTGAGCAAGCCTCTATCCATTTCTCACCTGAATTATTGTACTAACCTTTTAACTGCTCTCCTTTCTTCCAACCTTGACTCCCTTTAGGATATACCCAGCACGAAGAGTGATCCTGTTAAATGGAAATTAGATTATATTACTCTATTCTCAAAATCTTCCCGTCTCATACCAAGTAAAAGTCTAAGTCTTTACTGTGTCCTACAAGAACCTACATGACTTAGCTCCGTATTATCTCTGATCTCATCTCCTATAAGTCTGTCCGTAACTGCTCCAGAAGGTCAAGATCTGTGAATAGTTTGAGATTTTACTTTACTTGCAAGCTAATAAATTTAAGTTGCCAGTTTCATGGATGCTGATAGAAGACGTGAGACTCTTGGATCAGAGATAAAGGATAATCACAGTTGCCAGAATATTTTGTGCTGGTTTCCTGAGCCTTAATTCCACAGTACAATGCAAAGAAGCCTCCTCTTCTGTATAAATCTGCTCAGGCTGCCTTAACAAAATACCACAAACTGGGTGACTTCAACAACAGAATTTTATTTTCTCACACTTCTGGAGACTGGAAGTCTCAAATCAACATACCTGCACTGTTGGTATCTGGTGAGAGCTCTCTCCCTGAGTTGCAGACAGCTGCCTTCTCACTGTGTACTCATGTGACCTTTCCTATGTGTGGGGGAGGGGAGGGGAGGGGAGGTGGGGAGAGAGAGAGAGGGAGAGAGAGAAAGAAAGAGCTAGGTCTCTGGGTGTCTCTTCTTATAAGGACACCAATTCTATCAGATCAGGGCCCTACCCTTATGACCTCCTTTAACCTTAAATATTCCCATAGAGGGCCCATCTCCAAATATCAATACATTCACACTGGGGGAGGGGGGGGAGGGCTTTAATATATGAATTTGGGGAGGGGAAATGAACAAATATTAGTCCTTAACATCTTCTACTCTATTTAAAATTTAATCACACCCTTTTCCAAGAATTTCTATCCCCTTTTCTGCTTTATTTTTTCCTTAGTACTTATTGCTATCTAATCTCATATATATACTTACCGTATATATTGTCTGTCTCTATCATAGAAAGTTCTGTGAAGGTACGGATTTTTATCTGTTTTATTCACTATTTTATTCCCCTGTGCCTAAAACAGAGCCTAGAACACATGGTAAACCCTCAATAAGTATTTGTTGATTGAATGAACTAAGATTTTAGTGGGGAAGACTGGTAATTTGGAAAGCTGGAGAAGGTACACTTCTAGCCAGTAAGACCTCTTTTAGGAGGAAAATCCTCATTAATTGTCTGGTGAATTATTTACTGTAGACCGAATTGTTAATATCTTACTATAGAAGTCCTTAAATTTAAGCTTCCTTTGTAATGTGTATTTCTGAAATAGTAGAGGCTATATTTTGGACTTACTGAGCTTTTTTTTAAAAATCATGTTACATCATCTAAACATGTTATTTTTAATTTTAAATACTTTATAAAGTACTTTCTAAATGGAATGTATTTTTATAACACCCTTCCTAAGTCTCTGGTACATGTACACTCCTGAGGTATATCAGCCTGGGATAACTTCCTTACTCTCTCTACATGATGTCAAAGGAGAAAGGAAAGAAAAGGCTGCTAGGGCGCTGCTTAGGGGAGAATCTGCAAATGTCCAAAGGTCAGTCTACCCCAAGTTACTTCCTAAGCTTCATTGTATCTTGTCTCTGGGACTGGTAAAAATCACCCATAGGTAATAGTTTGGCATGGATATTCAACCTTGGAGAGTCTAGGTGAGTAAACCATTTTTCTGTATAAAAGGTGCATAAGCCTGCCTAAACACCAAAGCTAGTTTGGATTTTTTTTAATACAATCAAAATTGCTAGCATGAACTCTAGATATTTAAATTTCATGAAATATTCTGAGTGTTCATTTTCAGAAGAAGAAAAATAGCATTTTCTAGTGAATGAGTCTATAAAATAAAGAAGTGGAATCAGTTGGCATTATTTTTTCAGCTGGTTATTCAATAAATTAAAATTATAAATTTTCTAAAATTTGCTCTTTAAAAAAGTATTTTAATGAATACTGTATAGTATAATGAAAGGATACTGGATTAGGAATTAGGAAACCTGAGTTCTAGTCCAGGCTCAGCCACTGACTTGCTATGTGACCTGGCCCAAGTCTCATCATTTTTCTGGGTCTCTGTTTTCTCATTAATATAATGAGAGGATTTGACAAGTTGATGTCTTAGACTCCTTTTAGACCCCACCTTTTATGATTCCAAGTTATTGCAACTGACGAACTCACAAATCTACTGATTTATGTATAATACTGCAATATTATGACACTATAGATATGAATTATCATAATATAAAACATTTATCACCCATAGATGAATAGCAGCTGTTTTAGAATTTCATGTGCCAGTGATATGAAATTGTTTTTATAGGTACATTCCTCTCATTGAAAGGAGCTGTCCTAACATTCTCCTGTATGGACCGAACTGGCAGATTAATGCAACCACCATATGAAGTCTGGAGGGATCCAAACAACACAGATGAAAATGAGAAATCTTGGAGAAGAAAGCTGGTCATGAACTGCCCCTCTCCATCCCAAGAAATAGGAGATCATCAGTATACAATAATCTGCTCAGAAAAACAAGCCAAAGTCTTCTCACTGCCTTCTCAGACTTGCCTCTATGTTCACAACATCACCGAGACATCTTTTATACTGCAAGCAGATGTGGTGGTCATGTGTAACAGTGCCTGCTTGGCATGCTTTTGTGCCAATGGGCATATCATGATAATGAGGTACTTGCCTTCTTTATAAATTATCTGGTAATCATAACAGTGCAAACAAGGTACAATTATGAAAAGTATATGTGTAATGTGCAAGATGTTATCAAGAAGCAACCTGAGATCATTGTTTCATTATGTTTGTGAATGTTTTATTGCTCAAAAGTTTGAGGAGACTTTGAGTTTTTATTTGTTTTTGTTTGCTTTTTGTTTGTTTTTTGTTTTTGCTAAAAATGCTTTGCATTGTGAATGAAATATGTTAATTGACATCAAGGAATCTAAGGAAAGAGTGATTCTCCAGTCATTCACACATTCATTCAACATTTATTGAGCACATGTTATCTCCCAGATGCTATGCTAGGCACGGGATATATGAAGATGAATAAACTACAAGGAAAAGAAATGAACTGTTACCTTTACTATGTTTCATAGTACACACAAGAATTTTCCATACAGAATTTAATTTTATCCTTATAACTTCTCTAGGACATAGGAAAATAAAGTGTTATTTGCATCCTCCATTTTACATATGTTAACAAATTTGCCCGAGGTTGCAAGTCTAGGAAAAAGTGAGATCAATACTGAACAGTATACTAAAAGTCATTTTATTTTAACCTGCTCTAGCTATGCATTAAGAAATATACATGGAGGGAGAGCTTGGATGCGCTTTTGAACTGAAGTCGTAACTATATTGGAGGCTAGGTGGAAACAGATGTGAGGGATAATTGAGGGAAATTTGCTGAATGTAAAACCAATTGGTTGTGAAAGGTAATGGAGGTCTTTAAATCTCAGGGTTAGAAAAGAACTTAAAGGTTAAAAAGTTTTATCATGAACTTGGATAATAGTGAGGTCATTAGCAGATAAGAAAGTCAGAATTTAGAAAGACTGATAATGAGAAGTTTGGGAATGAATTGAGAATGAATGCTTGGAATGTGAGGTGCTTATATGCCAGCCTGCAGAAGTTTAGCCAGCAATTTAAGGTCTGGACTCTTAAAAAAATAGGGATGGAAGATACAGCTCTGGAAACCATTTACGTAAATGCATTAGTGAAAGTTGTAGCCGTGAATGAAATCATCAAAGAGGACACTATAAAAAAAGCGGAGAAATAGACTGGTCTTAGGACAAAAATTGAGGGGGAGGGGTGCATATGTCTACATTTATGTAGTGGAGAAAAAAGAAACTCCAGCAAAGGAGATTGAGAAGTCATCAGAGAGCTAGGAAAAGGATCAGAGTAGCAGAACTTCATGAAATGAAAACGACAGCAGAGTATCAAAACGATGGTCAAGAGGTAGTACAAGAAAAAACCCTAGATCTGGCACCTAGATATTAGTGATCTTTGAGAAAGCAAATCTTAGGAGCACGGTGGAGGTAAGACTAAATTTCAAGGGGGCAAGAAGAGGCAGTGGCATAGATCAGGGGCTGACAGACTACAGCCCCAGGCCATATCTACCCTGCCCTCCCCCCAATCTGATATTGTAAAGCTTGCAAGCTAAGAATGGTTTTTACATTTTCAAATTGTTGAAAGAAATCAGAGAAGAATATTTCATGATATGTGAAAAGTATATGAAATTCAAATTTTCAATGGCCATAAACAAAGGTTCGGGGAACACAACCACACCCATTTGCTTACATACTGCCCAGAGGGGCTTGTGCACAGTAGGGCAGAGTCGAGTAGTTGCACTGGAGGCCTAAAATATTTACTATCTGGCTCTTTAAAAAAAAGTTTGCCAACCCCTGAGACAGTATTCTTTGGGGAAATTTTGGTAAAAAGAGAGATGAGAGACAGGAAAGTAGTTCGAGAGCAAACCTGGGTGTTTGAGAGTGTTTTTATTGTTATGTTTTATTTAATAGGGGAGACATGAGTAGATTTGTAAGCCAAGAAGTAGTTAATGAAGGAGAAAGTTTTGAAAACATAAAATCATTTATGGCCTGCTCATTCTCTTACATATTTCTTACTCTTTCTCTCTTCATCTGGTTTCTCTTTCTCAAGCTCTTTTTAAAGATTTCTGAAGGCCATTCCAGTCTTGTTTGAAAATAACGACTTAACTCCTAGACATGCCTTAGTTTAGAAGGAAAAAAAAATGTGTGTATACACTCCCCTGAGCTCACGTTTAGTCACTCAAAAATGTTATTTCGCAATTGAGTTTTTAGCTTGATAGTGACTACTTACCCTGTTTTTGCAAAATTTTAGTATGTCTTCTTTTCTTAAATGGTACATCTGAAAATTAATTTCTACTTAAATGAATACATGCTACATCTACATTTATGAGGAGGGGAATTTCTTGAGAAATGAAAAGCAAGAGTTTAAAAAGCAACAGGAGTCATAGCAATAGGAAAGATAAAATGATCTCTGTCTCTGACCTTTGTAAAAGCTGTTTTACATGATAATGACTACTTTAATATTATGTCCTAGTGGAAACTCTTTGTGTTCACGAGGATCTCAAAAATATTTGAAAAGTGATTTTGACATGATTTTAGTAATGTGTAAGGTGTGGCTAGGAAACATGTGGCTTGAGTAACTGGAGTCTACAAATTGGCATGCTCCTGACCTTGCTAAGCATATTCCCAGATCTTTCCAGACCCTGTCAGAACTTAACTACAGGACTTTCCTGGCAGTCCAGTGGTTAGGACTCCGTACTTCCAATGCAGAACTTAACTACACTGAGCCCAATCTCCTCAAGTCCTAGTTTTCAGATAGTTGCTAGGTAGGTATGATTGCTCATGTGCCAATGTACCCAGACCTAGAAAAGAGTAGAGAGAGATGCAAGAGGCTTATCTATGTATAAAGTTCTCAAATTGGGCTGAGAGAGCCATTTTTAGTGGGAACCATCTTTAGTTACCTGACACTATTTCCTTATAAAAATGTCCTTGCACAGAAAAAAACTTTTTTTTTTTCATCTTTAAGAGTACTTGTTTCCTAGACCTTAGCAATTGACTTACTCTTTCCTTTTCCTACCAAAAGTGATTACACCTGTTGTATTTTGTTGGCTTACTTTTATTATGCTACATAGACAACACAACTTATCAGGAAAGTCCATAGGAACCTCTTCCCCACCACAGCCCATTAATCTGAATGAATGGAAGTCTGTTTAACTGGGTTTGTTTGGGACTCATATCCTAAGGATCTTTGTTACTTCAAACGCCATCACATGTATTTTTAATATACTTTTTTCATACTAAATCTTTGAAATTCAGTATATAATTTACACTTACAGAATATCTCAAATCAGACAAGCCATATATCAACTGCTCAATAGCCACATGTGGCTAGTGGCTACCATATTGGACAGCACAGCGCTAGGACCTCATGAAAAACTTATTCCTATAGCACAGATTTCAGGTCCCATTTTATATGGTAAGATTCTAGGGCTTAAGTTGTAATTACAAACTACTTTGATAAGAGAAATAAGTACTTTTTTTTCAAGGTGCTGGTTTTATGATCTGGGTTAATTTAAAATCATTGTGCACACTACAATTAGTAGAATGATTTCAAAGCTTGAGATTTAACTACAAGTTTATTTTTCTCTTTTTGGCATTAGAGATGTGCTTTAAAAGCATCGAGATTGGTTTTCTTTAGTAGTTTGTAAATCTGGCTCCAGTGACAGTATCCAAAAGTACATTTTTATAAATATGTAAGCAGAATCATTTGACTACAACATTAGGATAAGCATAGAGCCAATCAGTAAGACACTTGAGATGTGGTATTAGCTTGGATGTGCAAATTTTGATCTATTATTTGTAACTAATTCTGTTACAGCCCCCAGCCATGTTTGTTTATTAATCATCCCTTCAGTGCAGGTGCCCTAAGTCATAGGTGACTTTCACTTTCTGTGTATAGAGGAAGTAAAGGAATGGGGAGCAAAGCCACTCCATTCCCAGGCACAGTGAACAAGACCCACTTCATCAGTGTATAACCTCCTCAGACCCAGTTCTGCCTTAAAAAGAGACAATAGACCAAGTATGCAGGCAGCCACTTTCTAGCTGTGGTGTTTCTGCCATAATCAAAGATTATAACTGTACTGTAGGAACCTGTGAAATGCTCCAAAAAGCATTTTGAAATTGCTGGCCACTGCATTTAATCCATCCTTCAAAGACATTTGCTAAGTATCTGTGTGGATTAAGATAGAAGAACTGTGCCCATAATTTTTTGTGAATATGATTTTATGTGAAAGTCTAGTTTACTACCATTGAAAATTCAAGAGGATAAAGAAACAACCATAAAGTAGTGGTATAAAAAGTATTGTTTCATGTAAGGATCTGCACATTTTATACGAAGAAATTAAAAGCTTCTAACAACTTGAAAATGAAATGTGGATTTGTTTTTTTCCATTCAGCCTACCTAGTCTTCGCCCAATGTTGGATGTTAATTATTTGCCACTGACAGACATGAGGATAGCACGGACGTTTTGTTTTACCAATGAAGGACAGGCATTATACCTTGTCTCTCCTACTGAAATTCAGCGGTTAACATACAGCCAAGAGATGTGTGATAATCTACAGGTAGGTCAGGCACATTTATGAATAAACATAGGACACAGTTGTAAAAAGAGAAAAAGTTAGAAAGATGTCTAAAAGCTA
Source organism: Aethalodelphis obliquidens (assembly GCF_003676395.1). Taxonomy (NCBI): domain Eukaryota; kingdom Metazoa; phylum Chordata; class Mammalia; order Artiodactyla; family Delphinidae; genus Aethalodelphis; species Aethalodelphis obliquidens. Next base: position 66,959,186 of record NW_020837945.1, read on the forward strand.
AAATATTATTGAGCCAGACAATAAATATGCCTGCCCTAGAACATGTTTTGAATGTATGTTCATCATTGTGATGCTACCAAGTTCTAGTGTGGTTCCAGATATACACAGAAAAAAATAAGAAAAAACGGGATGTGCGAAGAATGTGATCACACATATCAATGGTTGTTTTGTGTGTTTTATTGGTTTTTTTGCCTATGGAGAATCCTCTGAAAGATTATGAAAATCTTCCTCCAGGGTGGGGAATATGTATGTACACACAAAAATTCTGCATACAATTCAGGGAGTTAATGAAATTTTTTTAAAGAAATCTTAATTGTGATTAAGAGCCATACAAAATAAATACATATCCTGTAGGTTAGAATTGGGCATTTGTCTTTGATCATAGCGGTTAAGCAGAACCTAGAAACAAATATAAAAGCCTATCTAACCTTGGATAAGTAAATGTGGTCACAAAATGTTAAAAGGCATCTTAGGGATTTAATTGGTTTCTCCTCCTTATTTTAGAAATAAGAAAACTAAAACCCATTCATTACAATATAGAGGTTCAGAGCATAAGCTCTGAACTATTTAAGTAGCATTTTGCTCACTTATATAACTTTGGCCATTTTACTTAATCTACTACCTTGGAGCACTGCTGTGAGAATTAAGAAAGAATTCATATAAAGCACTGAGCACAGTGCCTGGAACATAATAAGCTTTAAAAATAAATAATAATAAATGTTATTCAACAAATACTTAGAGTTTTTTATATGCCTGGTACTTGGCTGGGCTCTAGGAACACAATCATAAACAAGATACGAGTCCCTACCTGTTAGTGTGGAGGGAGAGATAAGTAAACAGACAACCACAATACTCTGGAAAATGCTGTTATATGGCTGTGCCGGTGCTGGGGAGACATGTGAGAGGGGCACCTGGGTTGATGGAACAAAAGGGAAGGGGTAGTTAGAAAAAGGTTGTGAAGGATGAATAGGAGTTATCCATAGGAATGGATGGCTGGAGATGGAAAAGGTAATAATATTCTTGACAGAGCAGAGGCATGCGACAGCCCCAAGGTTCAGGCAACTTCCAACGAAGTGCTGAGTTGGGAAGTGGAGAGAGTGAAGGGTTGATGCTGGAGAGTTAGTCAAGAACAGAGCTTGGAACACCTTGTAAGCTCCTTAAGGAATCTGGCATTTATCCCCAGGGCAATAGCAAGTCATTGAAAAAGTTTAACAAATTTGTTTATTAAAGCTAATATTCTGGTTGCAGTATGGCAATTAGTTTTGTGGAATTAAGACTAAAAGTAGGGAGAAAAATTTGGAGGCTTTTTAAAATAATTAAGGCCAAAAATAATAGTGGTTTGAAATAAGGCAGCCAACAGTGAGGAGAGAGAAAAGTTAGCAGATTCAATGGCTATAAAGTGTAATCAGTCGGATTGGAGGGTTATTAGATGTAGGAGTGAAGGAAAGGAAGGAATTAATAATTATTCCTGTATTTCTAGGTTGGGGAACTAAGTAGATGGTGCAGCCATTTCCAAAGAGAAGGGATTCAGAGGAAGAGCACAGGTCTGGGGAGTAGAGGTGAAAGGGGATGATGATGACAGTCATGCTGCAAGTTCACAGACAAACTGATATTAGGTCAACGGTCTGACTTTGGGTTGAAGTTCCTTCCTCCAAACCAATGGTTCTCAAATTTTGGTCTGCTTTAGAAAGACCAAAGCAAGTTAAAACTTTTTAGGGCAAGTTAAAAGTTAGGAAAAGTTAGAGCAAGTTAAAAATACAGATAACCAGAACACATCTATGCAAATTTTGATTTAGCGCATGTGGAATAAAGCCAGTGCATCTGTGTTTCTAACAAGATATCTCCCCAGTCATTCTAAATTACATCAAATATTAAGAACAATTTTACCTCACCATGCAGTAGCTGCCTACTTTGACTCATTTAAATTATCTTGAGCTACTTCATTATTTTGTACGTGATATAAAAATAAATCCAGCCTTTCTCTACACACCACCTGGTTCCAGAAAGGGAACTAGGACAGGAAAGACGCTATGGTAATTGAAAAAGAATCAGAGGTCTAGATTGGCAGTCACTGATCAAGTGTAAATTAATCCTAGGGTGAATATTAGCTTCCCATGCTTTCTAATTGTAGAAGGAAGAAACGAAGAGGGCAGAAAAGTGAAAATTTTAGGATGTCAGTTCTTGGAGAAGGGAAGGGAAAGGAAGGAGATGGAGAAAGAAAGGCCAGAGAGAACTGGGAGCAAAGCAAAAATCACCAGGAAAATATATGGAGAACAGACTGCCTTTTCATGACATGCTCAAACCTGCCACCATGTTATCTTTTGATCTGTTACTTTACTCTTAGTCTAATGCTGTTTTCTTTTGATCTGATATAGGACATGCTAGGAGATTTGTTTACTCCCATAGAGACACCAGAAGCTCAAAACAGAGGCTTTCTCAAAGGACTGTTTGGTGGAAGTGGACAAACATTTGACAGAGAAGAGCTCTGTGAGTAACAGAAGACCTATTTCTAGACTAGCGTTTTGCTTCTATACCATGAAAACTATTTGTTTACCAAACATGAATAAAATTGGTCACTTTATATTAGATGCAATTCTAATAGTATATGCAATTCATAGTACATGCAATTCATACAAAAAATGAGTAAGCTAATAAATGTGTCATTTGCAGATAGATCATACCTGCAAGGCAGGGTGAAGACATTTGATTACTAAAATCTGAAAAAATGTTTTTGAATCTGCCTGCCTTTACTTCTAGGAAACAGATTATTTATTCAGAATTCAAGGTTTACCAATGGTACAGAATAAATTACTTTAAAAAAATCTACCTGCGAAACTCTGATGAACAATAATCAAAATGCAGTAGAAAGATACTAGGGAACATTTTCAGAGATAAATTAAGAATACATTTTCCAGAATATCTCACCCACCATTTGGTCTTACAGATCAAAACTCCTTTTTTGAATTTTTAACTATGCAAAAGATCTAGGTACCTCCATACAATGGAATAGTATTCAGCCATAAAAGGGAATGACGTTTGATACATACTACAACATGGATGAACCTTGAAAACATCATGCTAAATTAAAGAAGGAAGACAAAAATGGCCACATATTGTATGATTCCTTTTATACAAAATGTTCTGAATAGACAAATCCATAGAGACAGAAAGTAAATTAATAGTTGCCAGGGACTGAGGCAAGGAGGGACTAGAAAGGGACTGCTAATAGGTACAGAGTTTTCTTTTTGGGGTGATGAAAATGTTCTAAAATTAGACAGTGGTGATAGTTGCACAAATCTGTGAATATGCTAAAAACCACTGAATTGTACACTTAAAAAGGGTGAGTTTTGGGAATCTCCTGGCAGTCCAGTGGTTAGGATTTGGAGCTTTCACTGCCGGGGCCAGGAGTTCGATCGCTGTTCTGGAAACCAAGATCCCGCAAGCTGTGCAGCATGGCCAAAAATTAAAAAAAGGGGTGGTGGTGAATTTTATGATATGTGAATTTTATCTCAATAAGCCTCTTATTTTTTAAAAAACTGATCTAGATTCCATTCCTAATGTTATATCCTTGGGAATTCTCACTAAATTTTTACTAAGAGAGCTGTTTTTCAATATTTAAAAGTTACTTCATTAAAATTAAGTGAAAATGCGCTTTGTAAATGATGGGGAAATTTTTAGTCTTTTATAAAGTTCCTACAAATGTTTATTAATGCCCATCATGCATACACCCCATTCTCTAGTATTTACATACACACACACACAGAGATTTTTGAAAAAACGACAACTGCGGCCTACAAAGACTGACAGCAAGATGAATACAGAAGATTGGAATGCCAACTTGGGCAGAAATTTAAATAAATGATCAGGCCTGAGATTGGAACAGACACTAATATGGGTTAAATATGAGGTCACAATAAAATTGTGAGCATCCCAATTCAGCAATGTCAAGAAATGCAATTGGGCTTCCCTGGTGGCGCAGTGGTTGAGAGTCCGCCTGCCGGTGCAGGGGACACGGGTTCGTGCCCTGGTCCGGGGGGATCCCACATGCCACGGAGTGGCTGGGCCCGTGAGCCATGGCCGCTGGGCCTGTGCGTCCGGAGCCTGTGCTCCGCAAGGGGAGAGGCCACGGCAGTGGGAGGCCCGTGTACCGCAAAAAAAAAAAAAAAAAAAAAAAAAAAGAAAGAAATGCAATTATGCCATATTGTATGGAACACCCCCCCCCACACACACATAATAAGGCATATGGTACCAATATCTCTCTCAGTCTCTTTCATGGGCATTTTTCTTCGGTAAATGCTAACATCTGCAAATACAGATCTATGATAGGAACAAATATGTCTCTTCATGAGAATTATGACAGTAGAATTCAATGTAAGTACTTTGGTGATAAACTTGACTATAATTACTTGAATTACTGACAGAATGTTTTAAATTGCTATGGCTTGAACTCCCAGTTGGGGAAGCTTCAGCAGGAAAAGCATCACGCAGCCTCGCACAGCACATTCCTGGACCAGGTGGTATAGAAGGGATGAAAGGTGCTGCCGGAGGGGTGATGGGAGAGCTGACTCGTGCACGGATCGCACTTGATGAGAGAGGACAGAGGCTAGGAGAGCTGGAAGAGAAAACTGCAGGCATGATGACCAGTGCAGAAGCATTTTCCAAACATGCACATGAGGTAAACTGCCTAAGTAAATAAAGGCATCTTCATACAGTAATAACTTTAAACATTTAGGTCCTGCAAAAGAAAGCCTAAACAGAGATGTCACTGAAAGTAATCCTGTGTGAGAGCCAAGGTAACTGGGATCTCATTATAAGTATTATAACTCCCCTCATATTGGGGGGAAAAAAATTTTTTAATACTATATTGATACTTCTTTACCTTAGAGGATGACTTAAAAGAAAATTATCCACTGGTTCTGGTACACTGGGTCTATATTGTGCATCAGCTGCTAAAAAGGTACTTAGGTTGATTACATGATCTCCCCCAACAAGGTGTGAGGGGGCAGTAGAGGCTGGGATCCACACACCCCTTTTTGTCTCAATCATTAAAAATCATTTCCTGTCAGGCAAATCTTTAGAGCTTGATTGGTTTTTTAAAAAGTCTTTCTATATGCACTTTATTTCAAAAAATAAAGGAAGTCTTATAAGTTTTGAGATTTTGATATGCATGATTAGCTCAATATGAGCTTGCTTTGATTAGCACTTTTAAATAATTTTTTAACATCTTATGTTGACTATTTTTTCTTTGCAGTTAATGCTGAAATATAAGGATAAGAAATGGTACCAATTCTAAACTTCTAAAGAAGCTATGACTGCTTTGAGAAACCATTATTCAGGGAAACCATATTTATTCCCGGCATCACTATTCAACTGCTAGAAGACAGTTTCTTCCACAAAATGTTCCATTACAGTCCATCTGAAGTTATCATAAGGGAGACTTATCAGAGACACTGTACAACCCAAAGGCTGGAGCCCTGGTTAAAACCCCAAGATATGGCTGAATTTGCCTCTTCCCACGTGGAATGGAGCTATCATCTTGGCATGTCGTTTGCTAAGGATTTACATTTAGGAACTATGGGGAGTCCTGATTTGAAAAAATCCTGTACAAACAAAAACCATTAATGCACTTAATGAACAAAAATTTTGCATGATAAATTAACATCTTAAGAGGAAAAGAAAAAAAAAGCATGTTGTGACAGAAGAAAAAAAGATTTATGGTAAACTATTTTTATAAATTGGACCACACCTGACAATTTAAAAAAATCTGTGTTAGAAGGTATCAGTGCATTTCAAGTACATTTGCAATACCCAACTGAAAAAACAAACAAAACCAGACTTTTCTTTTCATCTATAACTTTCATTATCTAGAACATTATTGAATTCTTATGGCAAGAGTCTGATTAACGTTCTTCTCTCTCCATAATATTTTACATTATTCACAGTTCTTGGTCATAATCAAATATTGCCAGTACAGTAAATTATTCCTAACACAATTATATCCATTTCTATCACCCTCAGAACAAGTTGCTATTTTTAGTCACAAACCGTGCAGGGTTGGGTCACCTCGAAGCATTTTTTCAGCCTGGCTTATACTCTGCAGGGGAGTTGACAATAGGTTTGGGGAAACTAGACTTACAGGAACAATGTAGTTAGCTTTGAGAACTGATTTCACTCACTCTGGTTTCAGGTTCTAAAGTGATATATTTTTAATGCTCCATTTGTATCCTTGTCTGCCAATTACACAGTATATTACTGTTCAATCCCAGTGGGGTCTTCAATTCAAAGGTGCTCTTGCAGCCTGACACAGACCAAACTGGTCATTCTCTTTAGTCTGATTCAGTAAAACCTCAGTTAATGTTTTAGGAAAGGGATTCTGACATTTCTGATTAACAAGGGCTTTCATTAGAAATTACTTTTTGGTTCAATACTTACTATTAAAAATTGTTATAAAGTGGTGGTGTTTTTGCTATCTTGGCTTTAGTCACCATTATGGACAACAGAAATTTTGTCACTCAACAGGCTAAATAACATAAGCCACAGGATTATGTCAACAGGTACCAAATACCTATTCCTTATTAAAAGCTCTTTTAAAAATGGAATGAAGAGGCTTCCCTGGTGGCGCAGTGGTTGAGAATCTGCCTGCTAATGCAGGGGACACAGGTTCGAGCCCTGGTCTGGGAAGATCCCACATGCCGTGGAGCAACTAGCCCCGTGAGCCACAACTGCTGAGCCTGCGCGTCTGGAGCCTGTGCTCCGCAACAAGAGAGGCCACGATAGTGAGAGGCCCGCGTACCGCGATGAGGAGTGGCCCCCGCTTGCCACAACTAGAGAAAGCCCTCGCACAGAAACGAAGACCTAACACAGCAAAAATAAATAAATTAATAAACTCCTACCCCCAACATCTAAAAAAAAAAAGGAATAAAGAATATCCTTAACATGATAAAAGATTATCTATTATAACTCAACAGAGAGCTAGTAGAGGCAAACAAAATAAAGATGTCTGCTACCATCATTTAATATGATTCTGGAAGTCAAAAGTCTTAGGAAATGAACATATGCAGATTCTGGGACCCATCCTATAATATGTATGTTATTCTTTCAAAAAGAATCTTTTTAAAGAAAATTAATGGGTTCGGCTCATTGAATTTTGATTAATCAAGGTCTTACCAGACTCACATTGTTTCTTAAGAATTCACCATTTTCCTGAAGTCCAGGCTATTTGAGTAGCCAAAAATAGTATTTCTGCTTTTTAAATTTTTAGTGAATTTGTTTAAAGTGGCACTTCTTTCAAATGTTCTCAGTAATTTTGAGAAGAACAAATTAATCTTTGAGAAGAGTAATCTTTGAAAAGAGATGGGGGAAAGAGTCAGAAAATGTGTACCAGGATAGCATTTCTCAGAGTCCTTGAATTCTCCTGATTTCTCAAAAAAGCCTCTCTAGGAATCTCTCCAGACTCCTGTGAACAGCCTTAGGGTAACAGAACCTGACTTTGAAATACAAACATGATACATAAAATTATATAGTAAAAATACTGAAGAAACTTGAGACCAGGATTTGGAAAACACTGGTAGGCAAATTGCACTGCACTATTTGTACCATCAGTTTTAAGGACCCAGTTTTCTGATTTTCTGAACAAATACTTTATCATTTCTATACTTAAAAAAAAACCTAAGAGTAAAATATTGGTTTATTTTAGAAGCAATGAAATAAAGCCCAAAGTGGCATTAAATTCAATGACTATCTCTAAAGCCCCAATAGGATGTGACCTAACTTGTTCTGTATCAGGGTTTCTCAACAATGGCACTGTTAACAGAAAATTCTTTGTTATGTGGCACTGTCCTTTGCACTGCAGGTGTCTAGCAGCACCCCTGGCCTCTCTCCACTAGATGCCACTAGCGACCCCCACTCCCAACCGCCCCAAAATGACAATCAAAAATGTCTCCAGCCATTGACAAAATTACCCCCAGTTGAGAGCCACTGTTCTACATCATTTGGAGACAGATTAAGTGTGAATATGTAATATGTCTTGTATAAAATTAAACATCGTTAGTACACAGTAACAAATTATTATACCCAAAATTACATGTGTGGTTCATATGCAATAAAATGCTATTTTGGGGAAAGCTTACATGAATCACTGAAAGATAACAATTACAGAATATTTTAAAGCATACAGAAAAAATACCAGAAAGGACAAAATAGCATTTCACAGAAGTGCTTAAAACTGGCTTTAATGAATAGATCAAAAGTTTATAATTGGCACGTCAATTGGAAGTAAGGTGCTTCTGAAATGCTTGAAAAGAATAGGTTCTTTTCGTCTTTCAATATTGTTTTTATAAACCCTTTCTTAATGTAAGGGTAACTTCATCCCACAAACTCCTGATTAGTGGAATACAAATTAATGAGGTTTTACTGTATCAAAATTATTTTTCTAATTCAGAGATAGCAATAACAAGAATCTAATATGGACGTGATTTTTCTCTTTGAACATTTCTGTTGCACTGACCTTAGCATGCGCGTGCACGTGCACACACACACACACACACACCCCCCACCATCTCACCATCATCATCATCTTTAGAAAATGAGTACTGTTGATCCATGTAATACTTTACATCTCTCTTCTCTACTATTTAAATGTCTTGCCTCTATCTTAGAACATAAGAAAAATACTCCTAGTAACTTGAACAATGATAGAGAAAATGACTCTGAGCCTTAGTTGTCATCAAAATTACATTTTGTCTGCTTAAGGTGACATCAGAAGATAAGGCTTGCAAATCACAGTCTCTCTACAAGTTGACCATATCTCATTATGATTCCCTGAAGAGATAACCCCTTCTTAGTGTCCCAGGAGAAAATGGGCCTTTAGCATTATAATTCATCATGGAGCTAGAGGTATTTTTTTTCCTGGTTCTAATATGCGAGCAATAATCCCTACCAAGAAATCATCCATTAACCTTGGAGTTTGGAGGGATGGATGATTGATTTATCATTTATTTTAATCCACTGCAAAAGCAGTACTGCCAGCTCTGCTATCTACACTTCATTGAGACCCAGACTTAGTGCCCGTCATCATCATGGCCATTATCTGACTAACTTTGGAAGGATGGTGACAGAACTGAGTGAGATGTTTTCTGATAATTCAGTCATAAAGATAATGTTTCAAATCTTTCATATAGCATTTGAATGATTCTCCAGTTAATAAATCAGAATCCAGGTCTCTAGTACTCGAAGATCTTAAGGGATTGTAAAGGAAAAAGTTTACCGTTGGAGTCCTTTTTTAAAATGTGAACCATGTGTCTGTTATCTGCATTAAGGGATCACCATGGCTTTGAGGAAGGAAAAGGAAAATAAAGATTATGCCCAAGGTTGGTTGAAGAAGATTAAGATTAGCTCTTTGAGATACTTGGTTTTAAAATGTTTGGCAGAAGGGAAAAATGAAGCATATTTAGAAGAGTAAGCTAAAAGCCCTCTCATTGGTTTAGGGTCATTGGGACAACCCAGGAGTATCTGTGTGATTATAGCCCGTGTCCATGGGAAGGCATTGTTAACTTGACCACTTTTGTTCTGAGAGGGCAATGTCAAGAGTCAGATGTTTCTGCGAGGCCTGCCCTTTGCATCAGGAGAAAAGTGGTAGCCTTTGCAGCTTCTTCACCTATGTCTTCTGTAGCCCCAACCCCACTTGTGACGTTACTGTTTCACAGACACACTGCTCCAGGGGCCAGAAATACTTGCCAGTAAGTCATGTATTTGGATTGCACCGTTCCAGGGAGCATGGCTGTAGAAGTTTATTGTGTATATGTGCAGACAACATAGCCCTGAAAGGACAAAATTCAAAATAGGAAAGGTCTGACTTAGGAGAGAAGAGAAAGTGCAATTTGGTACAAGCGGGCTGGGGTAAAAAGGGACATGGGAGCCAGAGTGAAGCATAAGAAGCTTTGATGAGGAACCGAGGCACAGTTGGTCTATTTATACATTTATGTAGGGAAGTGATTCTCAACTTTGGCTGTGCATAAGCATCACCTAAGGCGCTTCTAAAATTCCCAGTTACACCAAAATCTTTCAGAGTGGGTACCAAACATCAGTGTTTTTGAAAGCCTCCAAGATAGTTCCAATGTCCAGCCAAGGTTGATAACTATTACTAAGGAAGACACATTTGTCTACCCTGACTGGCGTCTCAGCCCCACTTCTGAGCGGTCAAGGAAAACAAGATATTGGAGATATTGGCCAGATTGATATTTATTCTGTGTCGCAACCCAAAACAAATGTTCTGTAAAAATTTCTGACCAGGCAGTGCCCCATTAATTCTTAACATCTCTGTCTTTGTGATTTTCTCCTATATGACTGGCCACTAATTATTCCAATTCAAGCATCTAGGTTTCGATTGCCTTATACATGTGACATCACCAGACACCAAAGATATCATAAGAAATTTAATACCATGCAACGTGAAGTGGAAAACTAATTCTCAATAGTGGGATAGTAGAAATTCTCAAAACAATCATTTACCAAATCAGGTCCAAATTTATTACTCATTCTTCATTTGGAGGAGACATGGGTACCAGGTACCTGGTTCTGCCACAGCTATATTTTATTGGATTTGATCTTAGCAAGAAGGGAGAGCAACTCTCCCTTTTTGATTTTTGTCTTTGCTCTCAGGGCAAAGGAGTTTGGATTTATTTTCTTAGTTACTGGACATGTGTTTAAAGGGAGAAGAATGCCTGCAGCTGACTATGTGGCCTCCAGTGCCCTGAAAGAGTGATTTCACCTTCAAAAACGGGAGAGTCTGCCTATCCAACGCAATACTAGTCAATGAGAAAACAGAAGAGTTCTCTCCTCTCACACTGCTCCCCTCTGGTATTGGCCCATCCTTCTCAACTGCAAAGCCAGAAAATAAACTAGGTGGTAGTTATGGACAAGTGTGCACAGGATCAAAATCTCTAATAACCTATAATTTTTAGTACTTAATTATGTGATGTTTTATTCTAGGAAATAAGAAACAGATGACATCATTGATGTATCTTTCTTTCATCTTAAGAATTTTTGCATCTTTTCAGAAAATGACAAATTACTATTTTTCTGTTGCACTCAGCAATTGTGACTATACTTAAAATTCTTGTAGTCTGTAGAGATATCAATAAAATTGTATATGTTTGTACATAGATGCTCTCTTATGTTATGTCATACACCACTAATGATTGTTGCCAAGATTAAATGTGGACAGAGGTAAGACCCTCATTTGCAACAGTGTGAACTATGGTTTTGCAAACTAAAATTGTTTTAAAAAGGGGAGGTGGGTGGGGGAGCGATGTAAAGCATATGTATTGGAACTAAAATAGAGAAAGGGGTAAAACAAAAAAACTGAACACAAGTTCCCCAAACTGAAAGATTTTACTAGTTTATTAATCTAAAATGGTAGAAATAAATAAGATGTACTTACAAATTCAACATTCATACCTACTTCCTCACTTTTTTAAAGTTCAGACTTTAATCCAATGCAGGCAAAAAAAATAAGCTATTATGGGCTTACACCACCACCTACTGGTTATTATGAACATACATTAACCAGCACCCCCAAAAGTCCCCCAGAAAGCCTGCACTCTTCTGCTCCTCTGGCTTTCAGCTGCATGGTTAATTCCTCTTCATGCACTTTCTTTATATTTACCTCCACTGTGGCCTTGGCCAACTACTCTTACTCTTCCAAATGCTGTCTAAGTATTTCAGAAAAAATTTCCCACCACCACCAAATTTCCCTCCTAGTTTCGGTCTATATAAAAATGGGAAAAAAACCGAACCAACCCTAGGCTAAAGAATGTTTTCTGATTTAAAGTTAAAACTATTAAGATAGACTCTTTAAAAATCCAAATACCCAGTCTCCCCTTAGCAATTTTCTCAAAAGGATCCATTTACTTCCTCACCCTCTTTGAATTACAATCACTCAGGCTTCACGTAGCTGTAATTCAGTGTTTAAAATACTGATTTGACATTTTTCCTTCCTTCTCTCCCTCCCTCTTTTCTTTGTCCATTCATTCAGTCCAAAAGTCAACCAACCTGAGCAAGTTCTGACCACAGCCCCACGTAGGGACTGCACTGGAGCAGGGTGAGAGGGACAGCCCACAGGAGGACAGAGCTGGAGCGAAGGGCAGGGTCAGCCCTCAGGTGGTCAGTAGCGGTGCCTGTGTGAGGGAGGCGGTGGAACAGGGCAGAAGCCAGCCCAGCAGGTCAGGAGATTAGGGACTGAGCAATTGGGTGAATACACTGAGGAGGCAAGAGGCAGGTTTCTCACTGATGGAGAAGAACAAGTAAAAGGGAAAGTGAGAATAACCTCTGTAGCACTGGACTAGAATTTGAACTGTCAGTATGAGTTTTATATATACACATACACACACATATATATGATGTAACTAAGTGTGTGCGTGTGTTGTACACATGCATATCCTAAGTCCGAACACCGAGAGGACTGGGAACACCACCTGAGGAAAAAGGAACATACCTAGTGCCTAGATTTTTATTTCTAAACACTATTCTCTGTTAAAAGGAACTGGGGCTCCTTGAAGAAATAGCTGATTTCAAGGGTGAAGCATGTTTTTGTGCCAGAAAATATTCAAAGAATCATGGGGATGTGTCAAAAGGACACAGAAGTCAGCTTGAAAAGGAATATACAGGCCAAATCAGGGATAATTTGTATCAAAAAGTAATGATAGGAATTGAATAAAATAGGAACTCATGAGTCCACATTGACATTAATTGATTAATTAGGAAAAGAGAAAGCTCTTCTTTACTGCAGAATGTCAATAAATGTGGATGGAATTTTCAGATTTCTCTTTGGCAACCACTGTAGTGATAATATGGACAACAGATACCAGTGGATGCTAAAACTAGCGAGTTAACGTGGGATAGAGGAATAGGATATTTACATTGTCTCAAAGTATCTTCACAAAAAGTACTTACTAATCACCATACACACACACACACACAATATATATGTAAATAATTTTACACTGGAGAAACCCGGCAGACAATATTTAATCAGGTGATCAATGTTACCATCACCAGTAGGGGAACAATCATGTGCCATCTGACAGCATGTAATGAAAAGAACACAGCATCACCTCTGTGATAATTCTGACAAAAATGAACAATATGGAAATATTGGATAAAACCAAACTGAGAGACATTCTATAAAATGACTACCTTGTATTCCAACTTTCCAAGGTCACGAAAGTAGAGGAAAGATGGATGTTCCAGATTTAAGGAGACGTGACAAGTGGGTGCAACACATGATCTGGAATTGGACCGATTTGCTATATAAGACATAATTGGCCCAAATCACAAAACTTAAGTGTGGTTTCCCACTTAAGTGGGAATGTTTGTGCTATTCTTGAAACTTTTATTTAGGTTTGAAATTATTTCAAAATAAAATTATAAAAATAAAAAATACTAAATAAATAAATAAATAAAAATTAAAAAATACTTTCAATTTTGTTGATTTACTTGCATTTCAAAAACATTGTCTTCTACCTTTCACAGCAAATGAACAGCTGCTTTATGGATTAAAGAGTAGTTCTGAGCTGGTTTGGGAATCCAAACATTATTTAAAATTTTTCTTTCAAAAATGTGTTTTAATTACACATGTAATACATGAATACATATTTGTAGTGACACCAAATAATAAATTTAGACAAGATAAAAGTGCAATTTCCCTTGGTCACCTCCTTATCTGTACTAGTTATTGGTTTGTTTCCTTCCAAACATTCTTCCCTGCTGCAACTTGCTTATTCAAATACTGTGTCTGAGATACCTTTCCAGGTCAGTACTTCAAACATCAATCATTCTTTTTAACTTACTTATATTATTGCATGGTGTCAATAAAGCATACTTTGTTACTATTACTCTACTAGTAAACATTTAGATATTTCCCAATCCCTGAATATTACAAACAAGACTGCAGTGAACATTGTTGCACATGCATTTAGCATATCTGCAAGTGTTTCTCCAGGGAAGATACTGTGGAATTCAGTCAAAGGGTGTGCTGGTTTAAACCTCTTAAATAGATGTTGCCAATTAAACTATTCTTCACCAGTATATGAGAACTACTGTTGCCCTACATCTTTGCCCACTCTCAATATTAATTTTTTCTCAATCTGAAAGGTGAAAATGGCATCTTGTTTTTATTATTCCTGATTAGTGAAATTGAACACCTTTTTATGTTTACGTTCTTACCCCCTCTTTTGTGACTTGTCTGTTTGTAATTTTTTATTATGTTCTCTTAATAGTTCCGTTGTGGTAATCCTACAGAAGTAGACTAGACACCCTACCCAAAATTTGGTTTGGATATTAAGACTAATGACACATACACACACCCTAGGAGGACACAAAAAAGATTTACTATTGACATAAAGAGGCTTTCTGGGGAGAGGAGGGTAGCACTCAAAATGGTCTAAAATGGCTTGAGAGCACAGGTAAAGAGACTGGTTCAGGGTTTTTATTGTGGTTGGGAGTGGGACCAGAGTTTGCAGAGAGAGGCTGCACTGGAAAGAGGGGAGCACTCAGGCTTTCTTCTCAGTTCACCCAGACATGGGGCTGGAGGGGAAAAGAGGGGGTGAGGCTTGAAACTTGTCAGCAAACATCAAGAGATGGAGTCAGACTCTTTACCACAGGTTATCTATTATTGATTTTTAGTATAACTCTGGAAATTAGTGTAGTTACTTTTTATAACTGCTTTTTCCTTATTTTTAAGTCTTCCTAAAGATGATTGGTTTCTGGGTTTAGAGGAAGGCTTACATGAACTCGGTGTAAAGGAAGAAGGGTCCTGGTCCTTGTGCTTCACTCTGAGTCCTCTGTGATTCCCTCTATAACAGTGGCAGGTCTGTTCGAGACACTTGAGCACCTTTCACTGATTTGTGCTAAAGTACACTTAGTGAATGTGTGCCTTGCTCTCTTGTTTGGGGCAGGGTCCTGTGGTCTCACTTGCTAACTCAGACTCATCTAGGCTATGGAGCCCTCTGGGGTTATCTATGCCCTTCTTCTGGATTAGGCTGTTCAGTATCTTGATGTCATCACTTTTTCATATTGAGGATTTTTTTCTTTTAATGTAGTCAAATTTTATCATCTTTTAGCTTTATGATTTTTGAACTTTGTTTTAAAGGCCTTTACATCTATAAAATAATAAACTCTCATATCTCCTTTACTTTCAAAGTTTTATTTTTTATATTTAAGCCTTTAATCCATCTGGAGTCTCCATACTTTTACAAATGGAAAACATATCATTACACCCCTATTTTTAAATGACTTATCCTTTCACCTCTAATTTGAAGTGCCATTTAAATCATTTCCCATATACACCTAAGTCTGTTTTCTAAATTTTTAGTCTGCCCAAGTAATCTATTTGTCTATTTCTAGGTCCTTATCAAATAGTTAAATTACTACAATCTTTATAATATGTCCTAATATTGATCTTTTTTAGTTTAATAGGTATTGAGTATTTTTCTCTAGGTGAATTTTAGTATATAATCTATCTCAAAAAAAACAATTCCTGTTGAGACTTTGATTGGAATTACAGTAAATTTGGAGGTTAATAAATAACAAAGATTTTTGCTGAAATCGCTTCCCCTAGGATATCTTCATCCTCTTTGTCACAACCATTTCCCTCATTTATGTTGATAATTTTGCCTTCTAGGTTTTTCAAGTTGCATATCTAGAGTATCTAGAATGGCATCAGTGTCAATACTTCCACAGTCAACTACTTCTTATATAACTCTACATCCAATTTGAAGTTCACTTTATACTGCTGTCATTTTTCATTTCATTTCATTTTTCATTTCATGGTGCACCTGCATCTTAATTAGCCAATTTCCTCTTCTGGTTAACCATTTTTATAAAATGTCACATGGATTTAACACTGGGAGACCAGGAGTCAACACTGCTACGTGCTTTATTGTCTGTATGTAAAGTAAATGACAGATGTACAGTGACCAGTCATTGACAGACTTTGAAAGAAATGACGCAATTGGTAACTCACCATGTGTATTAGTTTCCTATTACTGCTATAACAAATGACTACAAACTTACTGGCTTAAAACAACACAAATTTAGGGGTGACATCACCAAGATGGTGACATAGGTCATTCCCAACTTCACTCCTCCTCACAAGAACAACTAACAACTATTCATGGACAAGACACCACTGAGAAAATCCTAGAATGTGGGGTGAGACTGAAGCATCCCCTGTACCACAGAGACTGAGACAGACCATGTTAGAAGGATGAGAGGAGCTGCTACATGCTGACCATACTGCCTCTCCCCCAGGCCAGCACAGCATGGGTCTCCCCTGAACTTACAGTTCTTCCAGTGGGAAAAGAGATCCCAGTGGACATCCAGCTCTTCCAGTGTTTTGGGTCCTTTCTTAGGAGTCCCACTGGGGTCTTGCCTTATGGGGATAACAAGGGAATCTGCAGGGCTTGACCTCTGAGAATCAGATCCTGATGAAGAAGGGGTGAGAGGCCTGCAACAACCAGCACTCAGATCTTGCAGACCCAGGTCCTACTTACAACACCCAGGTGGTAGTCCCAACTAGTGGCTTTGCTCATCAGCATAGCCAAGACAGTGGTGCAGTCTGACCAGGGAACTCAGCAAGGTGCAGGTCTGCCTGACTTGGGACCTCAAACAAATACCCCTACCCACCCTGGAGCCTGGTCTGCCTCCCCTCACCCTCCACTCTCCCCATCCAGGCAGGGGAGCAGAATCATAGCTCCACTCACTGTTCAGTGTAGCTCCCAGTCCTGCCCAACCAGAAAGCATCTGGGTGCAATAATTACTTTCATGGATTAAATTATCCAATCAAAACATGAATGGATTAAAAAAAAGAAAAGAACACTACATGACCCTCACTTTAGCCTTAAAGACACACACAGACTAACAGCAAAGGGATGGAAAAAGATACGTTGAGCAAATGATAAATGCTGCCCCCCTCCAAAAAAAAAGCAGGGGGTATCTAGACTTATATCAGACAAAATAGACTTTAACGTAAAAATGACAAAAAAAATGATTATTATATAATGTTAAAGAGGCCAATTCATCAAGAGGATGTAACAATTGTAAATATTTATGCATCCAGTATTGGAGCACCTATATATGTTAGCAGAAACTAACAGAACTGAATGGAGAAATAAACAGTAATACAAATATAGTTGGGGACATTAATACCCCACTCTCAAAAATGGATTCTCATCCAAAAAGAGAATCATTAAAGAAGAGCGAATTTGAACAATACTATTGATCAAATGTCTCTAACCGCCATATACAGAACTTTCTATCCAACAACAGCAAAATATACACACTTCTCAAGCACAAATGGAACATTTTCTAGGATAGATCACAGGTTAGGCCACAAAACAAGTCTTAACAAATTCAACAAGACTGAAATTATACCAAATACCTTCTATGACCACAATGGTATAGAAACTAGAAATCAGCAACAGGAGAAAAACTGGAAAACTCACAATTACAAGGAAATTAAACAATACTTTCCTGAAAAACCAATGGATCAAAGAAGAAATTAAAGGGGAAATAAAAGAGAAGCTTGAGAAAAATGAAAAAGGAAACACAATTTATCAAGATGTATGAGATGCAGTAAAAGCAGTTCTAAGAGAGAAGTTCATAGCAAAAAATGCCTACGTTAAGAAACAAGACAAACTCACAAATATTGTGTATTTTACAAATTAAAGGTTTGTGGCAACCCTGTGTCAAACAAGTCTATCGACACCATTTATCCAATAGCATTTATTCATTCTGTGTCTCTGTGTCACATTTTGGTAATTCTCCCAATATTTCCAACTTTTTCATTATGATTATATTTGTTACAGTGATCTGTGATCAATGATCTTTGACATTACCATTGCAAAAAGATTATAGCTCGCTGAAGGCTCAGATGATGGTCAGCATTTTTTAGCAATAAAGTATTTTTTAATTAAAGAAAAATAAAAACCAAGATCTCAAATAATCAACCTAACTCTACAGCTCAAGAAACTAGAAAAGGAAGTGCAAACTAAGCCCAAATTTAGCAGAAGGAAGTAAATAATAAAGATTAGAGCAGAAATAAATGAAACAGAAAACAGGAACAATAGAAAAGATTAACAAAACTAAGAGCTGGTTCTTTAAAAAGATAAAACTGACAAATCATCAGTTACACTAACCAAGGAAAAAAGAGGACCCAAATCAACAAAATTATAAATGAAAGAGGAGACATTACAAATGATACCACAGAAATACAAAGGATCATAAGAGGCTACTATGAACGACTATATTCCAACAAACTGGGTAATCTAAAGAAATGGAAAAACTACTAGAAACATAAAACCTACCAAGACCGAATCATGAAAATTTGGACAGAGCAATTACTAGTAAGGATACTATTCAGTAATTAAAAAAAACCTCCCAACAAACAAAAGCCCAGAACCAGATGACTTCACTGGTGAATTTTACCAAACATTTAGAGAAAAATTAATGCCAATCCCTCTCAAAGTCTTCGGAAAAAAATCAAAGAGAAGGGAACACTTCCAAACTCATTTTATAAGGTCAGCATTACCCTGATACCAAAACCAGAAAAGGACACTACAAGAGAAGAAAATTACAAGCCAATATAACTGATATACCCAGATGCAAATATCCTCAACAAAATACTAGCAGACTGACTTCAACAGCACATTAAAGGGATTATACCGCATTATCAACTGAAATTTATACCTGGGATGCAAAGATGTTTCAACATATGCAAATCAATAAGTGTGATACACCATGTTAACAGAATGAAGGATAAAAGTCATACAATTGGGCTTCCCTGGTGGCGCAGTGGTTGAGAGTTCGCCTGCCGATGCAGGGGACACGGGTTCATGCCCCGGTCTGGGAAGATCCCACATGCCACGGAGCAGCTGGGCCCATGAGCCATGGCCGCTAAGCCTGCGCGTCCGGAGCCTGTGCTCCGCAACGGGAGAGGCCACAACAGTGAGAGGCCCGCGTACTGCATTAAAAAAAAAAAAAATCATACAATCATCTCAATAGATGCAGAAAAAGCATGACAATATTCAACGTCTATTCATAATAAAAACTCTTAATAAATTAGGTATGGAAGGAATGTACCTCAACAGAATAAATGCCATATATGACAAGCCCAAAGCTAACATCATGCTCAATGGTGAAAGGTTAAAAGCTTTTCCTCTAAGATTTGGAATAAGACAGGTGTGCCAACTCTCAACCACTCCTGTTAAAAACAGTACTGGAAGGGGGCTTCCTTGGCAGCACAGTGGTTAAGAATCCACCTGCCAATGCACGGGACATGGGTCAAAGCCCTGGTCCAGGAAGATCCCACACGCCACAGAGCAACTAAGCCCATGCCCCACAACTACTGAGCCTGCAAGCCACAACTACTGAGTCTGCATGCCACAACTACTGAGCCTGCATGCCACAACTACTGAAGCCCACACACCTAGAGCCTGTGCTCCGTAATAAGAGAAGCCACCGCAACGAGAAGCCCACGCAGCACAATGAAGAGTAGCAACTAGAGAAAGCCCGTGCACAGCAACAAAGACCCAACACAGCCAAAAATAAATAAATTAATTAATTAATAGAAAAAAATAGTACTGGAAGTCCTATACTAGACATCAGCCAAGAAAAAGAAATAAACAGCTTCTAAATTGGAAAGGAAGAAAGAAAATTGTCTCTATTTGCAGATCACATGATTTTATATATAGAAAATAGGGATGTAATGAACAGAATGAAGACTATAGTTAACACTACTGGACGGTATATTTGAAAGTTGCTAGGAGAGTAGATCCTAAAAGTTCTCATCACAAGGAAAAAAAACGTTTTCGTATCTAATGAGATGATGAATGCTAACTAAACTTATAGTAGAAATCATTTCACAATATATGTAAGTTATGTTGTACACAAACTTACACAGTGCTGTATGTCAATTATATCTCAATAAAACTGAAAAACAAACAAAAACACAAATTAGTATCTTACAGTTCTGAAGGTCAGGAGTCCAATATGATCTTATTGGGCTAAAATCAAGGTGCTGCCACGGCTGTGTCCCTTCTGGAGGCTGTACATTCCACTGCCTTTTCCAGTTTTTAGAGGTTGTCTGCATTCCTTGGCTCATGGCTCCTTCTTCCATCTTTAAAGTCAGCAGTGCAGCATCTTCAAACCTCAATCTCACTCTTTCCATCGTCACATTTCCTCCTCCGACTCTGATCATCTGTCTGCCTCTCACAAGGACCCTTGTGTTCACATTGGAACCACCCAGATAATCTCCCCATTTCATGATCTCTAACTTAATCACATCAGCAATGTTCCTTTTGCCATGTGACTAAAATGTTCACAGGTTTTGGGGATTAGGATGTGAGCAGTTGGGGAGGGGAGGTGCATTATTCTGCCTACAACAAAGGGCATCTGTTACTAACATAGTGATTTGTAGACTGAAGAGCTACCATTGAAGTTTGAACTTTATGCGATTATTAAGTTAATATACCATGCCAACTGAAATTTGAATTGTGTTGTATGGACACTAGTGTTATTTAAGTAAACCATGGTAACTTGAATTTTTTCATAACTGAATCATGCAAAGCAAGGAGTTCCTGTTTTAAGCCCAGCTGAAGGTCAAAAAGGATGAGAAAATGCATGTAACCACACATGCAGAGCCATGGCTGCAGAAGATGAGGTGGAAGTGATCTATATGTCTGCGCTCATATTTGGAGAACACTCATGTAAATAGGCTGAGGTCTCTCTTGTGCTGGATTCTCAAGGCCACCAGAATACTAACAGCACTGCAACTCTTCTGAGAAACGTGGTACAGGTGAATATGGAAAAAACTCGAGAAATAATGATATAACTTCCCTCTTACCTCTGTCGTCTTCTGCCACTTCCCCCCAGCACCAAAATATCTGAGGATCTGGTGCACTAATATCCAACTACTAATAGTGTATTACACTTTGTTTATAAAGCAACTGTCTTTTAAAATTCTGATGAATAAACATAAAAGAGCTCTTTGATAACTGATTAAGAATATAATAAACACTTCCTATGTGTACACTGTTGAGCAAACTATAGAATAAGTAAATGGATACACAGGCTTCTGATACTTAGACCAAACACAATTTTGAAAACTGAACTGCTGGTATAAAGTTTCTCATAAATTAATTTTATTAAAACAGCAAAAAAAAAAAGGTCAGTTATTCACCTCTGACTGGGATTATAAAGTACAATCTTTTAGCGTGAGTATTCTCACCATGCCACAGAGAAAGGTACTGAGGGACTGATGAGGGGGTGTTTTCCTTCTCTGGCAGTGTTATATTAAACTGCAGTATAAATATCTGATCTTAAGATCAGAATACCTCTTGAAGAGGTGTAGCTTGTTTTATAATACCTAAGTATTGGAAATATATTAATTGCATGAATTGGGAGAGGGAAAGGAAGAAGAAATGGCAATTCATGAAAATCCATTCCTAGACTACATCCATACCAAGTCTTACCACTTTACAGAATTCTTAATTTACTAGCCAGTGCTATTTAAAAATACCACTTCAAAAGTCTTACACCGATACTGGATGAAAATCACACACAACACCTAACCCTGGTGGTTTATGTGAAACCAAATCCTTATCTGCCTCTGGCTCCTTCAGGGGTCTGTATCACCAGTGTCTGAATCCTGGTTGGGATGAAAATGACCCTGAGACAGCAGTTTCATTTTCTTCATGCTCAACCAGACAGATGAAGATCCAAAGTGCTAAGTACGTGTTCTTAGCATGTGTTAACAGTAGTTAACACTACTGTTAGTGTTAACATGTGTTAACATGTGTTCTGAAGCATGTGTTCTGAAACTGTTTAGGGCCACAGTAAACTATAAAAGGCAGTTTCATAGATACTCTTTGAGAGCGAATATAATCATTAAACTTGATATTTTGCCTCAAAAATGTTTTTCATACTACAGAAAATAAACTCATATATGTTTTGAAACTCTCACTATAAAAGTTCACCAGAACTTGAGGTTTTCTGTTTTCATGAAGTAGGTGAAAGGGTAATCTCTATTCTTTCCATGTGATTGTACCTACACCAGGCTTCCCTACAATCACACATCAAAGTCCTTCAGCTCGCCCCAGCTGGCACCTATTTTCACTTTCACTTTCAGTTTCACAGAGAGTTTTACGGCACTTTCCATTTCATTCTTGACAATCTGAGCTACCTACAAAACAAAAAAAAAGAGGTTAACAAACTCTGCCCAGTCAAAGAACTGTCTGCCAGCCCACTCACTGAGGGGATAAACCAGACTGGAGCTCTTTACCTCATGGTGCTTAAAACTCTAAGTTGGAAAAGAGCCAGGTATCCCACACTAATCTGCACTGACAAACAGAAGCTCTGCCAGGTTCACTAGAATGCTCAGAGCTTTGAAATCCTCAGGGCAAGACTCCAAATTCTCATCTAACTTCTCGCAGACAAAAATATCCCTGCATCAGGAATTTCTTTTAAAATGAGTTTAAAGATGAGCACTCTTAGCTCTTTCTCTACCCTTAAGGATTCTACTTTTCTATAGCCATCCTGGGGCTAGGGAAGGGCTCCAGAAATCTCATGCATCTTAGCCTGACTTACAGTGTCTTAGCTTTCTGTAGAATGGATATGAACACTGCAAAAATACCTGAACAACATCCTCTTCTGCCACTTCGTATAAGAGTTCATCATGGAGTTGAAGGATGAAGAAGCCTCCTCTGATGGGACAGAACATCCCTTGCAGTTTTCTCTTTGGTAACAATCCTACTCCATGAGAAAAGTAGCAAAACTGATCAGCATGTCACTGTGCTATGGGAGTATTTTTTTTTTTTGAGAGATTTTGGGAAATTATGATTAAGAGATTAAAACACATAAAATTTGGAGCTATCAAGAAAATAACTAATTGCTGATTGCCACCTAGCCCACCTATCAGGTAAACTCAAATCTCCACCTACCTCCTCCCAGAAATGAGGAGTCTAAAAAAGACATCAGTAAATGGAGTTGATTGACACTCCTTGATGTCTTTTTCTGGCCAGAAGTGTAACCATGGTAGAATTGGTGATTCCCCAGTTGGACCACACACTCTAGACAAGTAATTCTAAACCTAGGGTCCAAATGTGGACTTCAGAAAATACACAGATTCCTTCAAGATATATGAAAGGGTCTATGTCTGTATATTTTTCTGTGAAGATGATGTATACCTTTTCAGAGGATTCTCAAAAGAACTCATGAATCCAAAAATGGTTTAAAAAAATCACTGTATTATAGTTATTATAATATAGTTATTATAGTCACCATTTCCTAACTAGTGGGCCTAGTGGTACAGATTATGCCCCTCTGATCACTAAAATAAGGTTCAACATTAATACTTTTAGAGTATCTGCCTTCCATTGTTTGCCCGTTTCTCAGAGCAGTCCTTCCTTTTTGCCATTCAAATTTCCTATACTTATTCTTCAGGACAGGACAGCACAAATACTGTCTCCCTCGATATCTGGTGCTTCCCTCAGAGAGAGTTCTTTAGCTGTCACTACCTGCAGCCCAAGTTTTCTCAGAGGTGGCTCTCACAGGGTAAGAGAACAAAGGCAGATGAGGCATGGCAAGTTGCTTCCATACCAGGGCTGCAAAGGCTGTGCATCTGTTTGCCAGTTTGGCTAAAATCTGATCTGACCCATTGGGCCCCACTTATCTTGCATCATTGGCTGTCTGGATGCTCTAGTTTTTCTGCTTTCTGATCGTTATACCTTTGTCCTCTTGATTTCCCTTGGTTACTTGGCTTCTGACCCAGAATGCCATGATCCTCCTGTTCCCTGTGTGGTCTGCTTCCTCAGGCTGAGCTCCCTTTGATCCCACTGACCTACTACTGCCTTTAACTCAACTTGACACAATCAAGCCATCCTCAGTGACATACCCACATTGTCTTCCACTCACTCTAAAGAGTGATACCACCTATATCTTCATTTTGACACTGCATCATTCTGCTGTGAAGAGTCAGGTAAATATTTCACAGTCAGGTATCATATCTTCCTTTCCTTAGCAGATTTAAAATTCAAACATAGGTTGACAACTTTTACTTCTAAATCCTCCAAAGCACACAGTACAATGTTATTCCCCAAATAAGTTTGACCATACATCCTCTTTCTACAAATATAAGAGTGTGAATGTGTGCATGTGTTCATGGAAAGTCATGAACAGGAAAATCAACATCTTCTTAAGGTGTGGTATGAGGATCGAAGAGGATCCCAGAAATTCTTTCAAAGCATCTGCAAAGTCAAATTATTTTCCCAATAACACCCAAAGGTTATTTTCCTTTTTCAGTCTCCTTCTTTCATAAGCGTACAACAAGGTGATCAATTATCTTGGTTTTAGCAATGAAAGTCCCACATCCTGGGAAACCATCAGTCTCCCACAAACTGGGACATTCATCATCCTCTACAGAGGATTTTCCAGAGATTACAGAACAGGTAATATTGCAACAAACTGAATGCAGAAAAATATAAGAGACTCCAACTGTCATCTCTTAAGCCAGACATTAAAGAGATTTTCAGAAAAAATAAAACCACTCATCACGAATTTTTTTGTTGTTCTGAAAAAAATGTAGTTATTTTCATAAAAATATGTTATTTATGTTAACACATGATGGGTTTATTATTGTTACCTGTAAATGTTAATAAATGTTTTTAAATTCCCAGTTTTAATTTCTAATATGGTAAATATTAGTAGATATAATTAACACACATAAAAGCTCTTTGGGATCCTTTCTAAGAGTGTAAAGACATCATGAAACCAAAATGTTTGAGAACTGCTGAGAAATAAATATAAATCGTTTCCCCCTTTCTTTTCTGATGTAATTAATCTCACCATGTTATAGCAAGGGCCTCATTTATGAACAAACCTGTTCTGTCACTTTGGAGCATACTCTCCCGATGACCATGGGATTTGAAGGCTGAGTGGAAGGTTTCTAATTGCTTCTGAATATTAACTGTGGCTATTTTGACAATATCAGCTGCCGAACCTTGGACTCTTGTGTTGATAGCCTGACGCTCAGCCTATGAAAAACAACAACAGATGCTCCATCAGACACGCCAGCATTGTTTCATACCTGCCTTTAGCGTCCACAGATTAGTGCTCACATGTGCAGACTGGAAATCTGGAACTGAGATGTGACCCAGGGCATCCACTATAAGCTGTATCTTAAGAATAACAACCAGAATGATCCAGGGCTCTAGATCCTGGGCTATCATTCACATGAGGATAGACTAAACAAAAGAAGGTCAGATTGCTTCAGTTTAGAAATCTTCGACAGTTAGGAACCAAAAACTACATTACACTTAAAATGTATCTAGAAGCTCAAAATTATTTTTAAAAATATAGTATCAGTATTCTAAACTTCACTTTAAAGGATCCATTCCTCAAAATACAATTCCTCTTAACACTAAATAGATATAATTAGAATACCATTCTTTGTGATGTGGGTTGGAATGTTTCAAGCACATCCCCCATATCAGTGGCCTCTCAGTCCTATGTAGAGTTTGGCCACAGCAAGTCTGCAGCCCTCTGGTATGAATCAGAGCTTTTTATGGGCTATTGGGCCTAATCGTTAGCTGCTGGTGAAAATGCAGATCCTAGATCCCCAGGTATTAAATTAGAACTTCCCTGAAACTATTGCTGCCATGAGCTTCTTGGCAGGCAACCACAGCTGCTAAAAGTGAACATCCTGGAGCAGTAGGAATAGGGGTCTAGGTTAATATCCAAGATGTAATCTATCCATGAATATCACTCCTGTTGTTGCAAAAGGGCTCAGAAAATGGGAAGGGTCTACTCACTGGAGGGATCTATGTAACCTGAGAGGTGTTCTCTAGTTCCCTGTCACCTGGGCTACATCCAACTCCTAGTGTATTACATACTGGTAAAGAGACAGACTTTTTAACTATTGTTTTGTCAAATGCTGATGAATCCATTCTAAACTCATTCAGTTGTCATTGTTTAAAGAGTGACTGAATTTCAAAGTTCTGACTGCTCCTGTTCTTGAAACTATATGCCTCTGTGCAGTGGATTATGTTATTGTTGCTATTACTTGCTGCCTTTCTCTGTGAAGTCCCATGGCCCCCACCCATTGCCATGTAATTCAAAGTGTTTTTCACTCTAAAAGAATGGCCTTGACTTGTTTTGGCCAATAAAATGTGAGTAAAACTGACATACAGCACATGCAAGGAGTTTTAAAAGCTATCTAACACTGTCACAAAAAAGGGCTTATCCCAGGTAGGTACTTTTCTTTATTCTGAATTTTAGAATGAAGAAAATACAGAGCAGAGGCAGAGTCAACCCAGAGCCAAACTATACTATGAATTAAAAATAAATATTCTTATTATAAGTCACTGAAATACGGGAGTTGTTTTTACTGTGACACAACAAATATAACTAAAATATATAATTCATTCTCATGATACTGTACTTCCCTGATTCTATTCCAAAATAAGAAAACTTGGCAGTCTCAGCTTTGTGTCCCACAATCTTAGTCCCTTCTCATCACTAGAGTGTTTTCATATACATAAAAATATACAGGTTTCTGGTAATAGGAGATTATGCCATTAGGACTAACCCTTCCACTGATAACCAGAAAAAGGTGGTCAGAAAATGCCTCTTTGAATGAATCAGACAGGAAAAGGGAAGTGAAGAATTATAGAACCTAGAGAACTAGGAGAGAAAGGAAACCAAGGAGGTGATCCTGGCATTGGAGGCCATCCTTTCTCCCAGGGAAATCAACAGATTCCAGAAGAGGCAGCTGACAGGCTAAGAAGCTGAGCAGAACTTGATAGTCTTGAAATATTTGGGTTCACAGCCCAATAAGTAGGAGGCCTGGTAAGGAGGTAAGATAATACAACTGTTTTTATAGAAAACTAAGAAAAACAAAAGGCAATAGGAACAGACTACAGGGATTCAAGTATGAGCCATATTTGACTACAGACTAGTATCAAACCTATTAGACTATAAAATGATCATGTTATCAAGAAAATAAAAGACAAAATTGAATATTTCGGCAGAGAACAAAATACCATTAAGAACCAAATAGAAACTCTATAACCAAAAAAATTAAAACAACAGAACTTAAAGCATTTAAACAGTGCTTTCCCTATAGTTTGGTGTATGTGTGCAGTGGGGAGATAGTATCGACTTGGAGAGAAGATAAAAAGGCCTTCTGGGGTGCTGGAAAAGTTCTATATCATTTAGAACCTAAAAGCTCAATAGTTGCTCAACAGCAAATTGAAGAGCAAATCAGCCAACTGAAAGATAAGTTAGAAGAAAATATCCAGAATTAAGCATGAAGAAATATAAACATGGAACAGAGGATACGAAAAATGAGGAATTAAAGAGAAAAGTTTTTAAAATTTATAATAGAAGTTCCAGAAAGAGAGGAGAGATTTTGATGAAGCAATGACTGAAGAAGAAATGACTAAGAATTTTCCAAAATCAACAAAAGATCTCACGGTGCCGATTCAAGAAGTCCTAACACCCTCAAAAACAGATCAGTTAAACACACACACACACACACACACACACACACACACACACACACACACGCACGCACGCACGCACATGAAGTTAAAAAAAAAACCCACAGGGGCTTCCCTGGTGGCGCAGTGGTTGAGAGTCCGCCTGCCGATGCAGGGGACACGGGTTCATGCCCCGGTCCGGGAAGATCCCACGTGCCGCGGAGCGGCTGGGCCCGTGAGCCATGGCCGCTGAGCCTGCGTGTCCGGAGCCTGCGCTCCGCAACGGGAGAGGCCGCAGCAGTGAGAGAGGCCCGCGTACCACAAAAAAAAACAAACCCACAAAATTAAGCACATCACAGAAAATCTGTTGGAAACCACAAGGAAAGAAAAATACTGTATTAAAAGCAACCTAGAGAAAAAAGGCAGATTGCATTTAAAGAAGAAACACCAGGGATGGGCAAACTAAAGCCTACAGGCCAAGTCTGGCCCATCTCTTGTTTCTGTAAATACAGCTCTACTGGAACACAGCCACACTCACTCATTTATGTAGGGTCTATGGCTGCATCTGCACTAGAACAGCAGGCTTGAGTAGTTGTGATGGAGACTCTGCAGCCTACAAGCACATGTTTAAGGGAGCTTACTTTTTCTGACACAGACACTATTAAAAACCTAAAGGAAAGTTCTACTTATTGGTAAAATGTTTAAAATTTCCCTCTGAGACCTGAAAAGTGGCAAAGATACTCACTATCACTAACTCTGTTCAACACTGTCCTAGCTAGTAAGTCAAGCAAAAGTAAAAAAAAAAACAAAGAATAAGACTCAGAAAGACAGTTATAAAACTACTTTTTTTTTCCAGATAATAACTGTGTAGATAGAATACCTAAAAGTATCTACAGATAAAATTTTGTAATTAGTAAGTAATATTTGCAAGGTTTCTAGACAAAAGAATAAAGGCAATTATCTTTCTATACCAGTAGTAAAGGGTTAGAAAATGTAAAAAGGGAAGGAAAATAATTAAAAATTTAAAAAGATGCCATTCACAACAGCATGAAACTTTTCCAATATCTAGCTATAAATTTAATAAAAACCTTGTAAGATCTCTTCCCCAAAACTATACATCATTAGTGAGAGAATTTTAAAAGACCTAAAGACCTAAATAAATGGACATATATAACATGTTTATCGACTGGAAAACTCAAATTTATAAATATGTCATTAATCCCATCTTGATCTATGAACTCAAAGCAACTGCAATTAAAAAATCCCAACAGGATTTTGTGTTTGTGTGGAAATTCACAAGCTGCTTCTACAATTTATATGGAAATGCAGAGAACCCAAGAACAGGCAAATCTTGGGGGAGAGAAAAAAAAGCAAGTTGGGAAAACTTTACCATATATCAAAACATAGTATTCAAGAAAAAGCAAAACTACAAGACACTACTTTACACCCACCAGAAAAGCTAAAATTATGTTAACTTAATAGCAAATGTTGGCATGGATGCAGAGCAATGAGAACTCAAATTTATATGGGAGGACAAATTGCTACAACTACCATAAAACACAACGTTGCTTTATCTACTGAAATTGAAGATGAGAGCAATTCTATGTCTACCGCTTTACCAAACATAAACAGAAACATATGTGCACCAGGAACCTTGAACAAGAATAATCAAATCATCAAGATCCATAAGAGAAACCCATCCAAATAGAAAATTCTCCAAACTAGAAACCCATCAACAGAAAAATGGATAAATTGTGATATATTCATATAACAGAGCCATATACCTACCCCAACATGAAACAACATAAATGACTTGCCTAATGTAATTTTGAGTGACAGAAGCTAAACACAGAATACATATATATGATATACAGAGAGGTCAAAACAAAACCATAGGGTTAGAGGTTATAGTGGTTATTTCTGGGAAGGCAGTGTATGGTGATTAGGAAGAGGCATGAGGGGAGCTTCTGGGGTGCTGACAATATTCTGTATTTTGGTTTGTATGGTAGTTACATAGGTATAGCTCTATGATAATTTACTGAAATTTAAATTTGTTTCTTGTGCTTTCTCTATGTATATTTTTCAGTACAGTAAAAGTTGAAATAAAATGTAAAACCAAACTAAATGAAAACCAAACAATAAATCTGGCTATATTTACTCCATATCTGATTCAGAGGGGTGCAATTTTTTTTTTTTTCCCTCAGCAACAACATAATGAATCAATTAGAACTCTGACTCCTAAGGATTTGGTATAAAAAGTCTTACTCTCACAGTTTTAACTTCAAAAATATTAGTTTTTAAAAAATTATATGGTTCATTAACATTAATCATTCTATCCTCCATTTTTCATTGTGTAAATACCAAAAAACATAATCAATCCCTATTAGATCAAGCCCAAATTTCTCAGCCTGCCATTAAAAGCCTTCCCCAATAGCTGATTCCATCTGACCAGTAGAAAATTATCTATTCCTAAGTGACAACTCAAACTTTCCACTCCTATCAGATTGGCTTCTAGCCAATCCTTACTCAAACTCTTGGTCACTTGTGATTATCTTTTTCTCATGCCATCAATTAAATTTTAAATAGTCTTCAAGAATCTGTTTAAGTCCTATCTCCTCTAGAAGCCTAAATAACTGAGTATACATGCTACTTTTATATTTTTTTAGTTTGCTTTATCTCTTCCAATACATTTTAAGACTTACTTTTCCTAGTGCAACAACTACAGTGCCTACTTCACTTGGAGATATGGTAAAAGGCTGATAAATATCTGACATCTGTATGTGGATATATGGGAGGCGAGAGAGTGAAGAAGTAACAAAACCCCAACTACTCCTCCATGGTCCCTAAGAGCATTATTGCTCTGAGAGATTCTAGCTCAAGACAGTAGTTTAGCAATTTGGGGGCTGGATATTTTCATTACATACAATGTGTAGTGGGCACTGACACACAAAAGTATGAGGTAAGGGCAAAATACAACCAGTTAAAATAGGAAGGTTTGGACTATAACAGAAATTTAAATGCTCAGATACACAAAAAGTGTACAGATACACTTTTATGGATCCCAATGATTTCAGAAAGAGATTTCAACCATAATTTGAGTAAATACCATCAATACATCTTTTGAATGATATTAAATATCATTTTAATATCTTCTTTAATATTTTGGGTATCCTAATAACAACCTCTGATGAGCCAGTGCTTTTAAAATAAATAAACAAAAGGAATGAACCAAAAAATACCGCAATTCAATGACTGGCTAATCTCTGAAGACAATGCAATCTGGTGTAATATGACAAATTAGTATAGATATCTGAAACAAAGAACAATTAGCAAATATAAGAATTAAGTTTATATATAACTTATTACCAAAGCTAATAAATAATTGGCTTACTAAAACAGAACATCTTTAACTGAAATATTACTAAGTGAACTCATATTTACATTAGTCTCCTATAGAGACTGTGTTCAGCAAATACTGGCATGTACCATCACTTCAGAAGTCCTTAATAAAATAGAAGATCCAATTAATATGCTAGTGATCTCTAAAAGGGACAATAGCAGGGTTCAGTCTTTGTTGAAAAAGTACATGTCATTAAAGTTAAAAATTTAAGTTAAAATATTAAGTTAAAAATCCAGAGAAATTTCAACATACGTGAGCTTTGTGATAAGGGTTGTTGTCTTTGATTCCTGGTAAATATCTATGCCTTCCCAAAATGGTCTGAACAAATCCATCTCTTTTACAATTCTTCACTGTCTCTCTCATGAAATGATTAATCCCTACAAAGAAAATGAAGAAATAATTACAATCAATGTCCATCCTTAATCTCACTCACTAGTTTCAATATAGTGAAATATACCAAAACTTCACCATGATTAACATTAATATCACATCATCAAAATTTTGCATATAAACTTTCATTCACTTTTTCTTCCAGTTTTATTGAGAAATAACTTATACACATCACTGTACAGCATGACAGTTTGCTTTACATATATTGTGAAATAGGGCTCGCTTAGGCAGCACATATACATATATTGTGAAATTACCACAATAAATTTAATTAACACTCATCACCTCATATAGCTATGAAAGTTAGAAACAAAAGGGACTTTAGAAATGACATAATCTCTGTTTTTCAACCACCAACAACAAAAAATACAAAACTAAACTCTAGAACAACAGAGCAGGTACTAAAACCTAGATGGTTTTATTACAGGACCTTAAGAATACTCCATGCTACTTTTCACAGGGTTCTGTTCTTTGATCACACTAACCCTCTTTTACTCTTTGAGCTTATCTTTACCAGGCTTAATACATTCCAACAGCTCCTTGTTACCATCTATGCTATGATTCAAATAGGACCTAACTGAAACTAATGCATGAAGTTGTAATATTTTATTAGAAACTTAAACAACTCACTTCTTAAAATTCAAAAAGACTACATATAGTATATTACTCAAACACATTCACATTCCCTATACCAGCATTCATCCTTTGCTATATAGGTCCGTTATTAGGTCTTATGACTCTCCAGGATGAACTCTTTGCTTCAGATGGGCCAGTCTCTTCATTGCCCATTCCTGTCTCTGAGCTAGAGAGGTTCTTCTCTCCTGGAACATTCTTTTTCTATACTCTTTAAAACACATTTAAGTACAGAGACTGCTAATCTATCTTTATTCTTTTGTGCAATTTCTGCTTTCTCACAGCTCTGCTCATCCTAAGTAATAAACACTAATGCCTCCCAATTAAAACCCCTCATTTGAGGATTTCTATTGTGTGGCTGGCACAGATTGTGGGTGAAAGGAAGGGGAGAAACCCTGCCAAGTGCAGCTGTTGGTGATATCTGACTACTAGCATAGGAATTTCAGAAAGCAATCAGGCTCTCATCTTCTCTTCAGGAATTACTGTGATACTGCTGAGTAAAGAGCAAAGAAAAGGATGAGATTTAAGAGACTACACCTCTATGAATTCTCTTACCTGACTCCTGTAGGAAGGCTTCAAATATTCAGAGATTGCAAGAACTACTTTAAAAAAACAATCAATGCTGAGGTATAATTTACATACAATAAACAAAGCTGAGATATAATTTACATACAATAAAAGGCACCCACTTCCGGTGAACAGTTTGATGTATTTTAACAAACATATGCACCCCTCCAACAACCACTACAAGATACAAAACATTTTAATCACCTTCACAGTCAGCTCCCCATTATCAGCCTCAAACACTAATGGATCTACTTTATTACACTGTATCTTTTTCATGTTCTTGAATTTCATAAATTACACTGTATGTTCTCACTTGTGTCTGCCTTTTCTTGCTAAGTAGCATTCCATTGAAGAGATATACCAAAATCTGTTTATCCATAATCCTGTTGACAGATATTTGTTCCTGTTAAAAAGGAGACAGCAGGGCCAAAATGGAGTCACTTGTGCTAAACCCTATGTTAGCAAACTAAGACTTACTACCTAACCAAATTGCAGCCTCAACACCCCCAGGAATGTAACCTTTAACCAGTCAACCTGGTATTACATGGTCAGCACTAGTGAGGTTATCTGCCCAATAGGCCCTTCCAATCCCCTTAGGAGAGTGACCTTGCCTGAAACAATGCATTCTTTGCTAATATTTCCTTTATCCACCTACCCCCTTTCTGCCTTTAAAAAACTTTTCTCTTCTACAGTTCGGTGGAGCTCCTTTCTAGTGCTAGATGGGATGTTGCCCGATTCATGAATCATTGAATAAAGCCAATTTGATCTTTAATAAATTTACTCAGTTGATAAAGAAATGGAGTAATAGATACAGAGAACAAACAGATGGTTGCCAGAGGGGAGGGAGTTGGGGGGAGGAGAAAAATAGGTGAGGGAGACTAAGAGGCACAAACTTTCAGTTACAAAACACATGAGTCACAAGTATGAAATGTACAGTGTGGGGAATATAGTCAATAACTATGTAATATCTTTGTATGGTGACAGATGACAACTAGACTTACCATGGTGATCATTTTGAAATGTATAGAAATATCAAATCACTGTGTTGTATACCAGGAATTAACATAGTTTGTAGTTCAAATATACTTCAAAAACAAACTCATAGAAAAAGAGATTAGATTTGTGGCTACCAGAGGTGGGGAGTGGGAGGAGAGGGAATGGGTGATGGTGGTCAAAAGGTACAAACTTCCAGTTATAAGATAAATAAGTACTAGGAATGAAATGTACAACACGATAAAGCTAATTAACACTGTTGAATGTTATATATGAAAACTGTTAAGAGAGCAAATCCTAAGAGTTCTCATCACAAGGAGAAAATCTTTTTTTTCTATTTCTTTAATGTTGTATCAATATGAGATGACGGATGCTCATTAAATCTATGTGGTAATCATTTCATGATGTATGTAAGTCAAATGATTATGCTGTACACCTTAAACTTATAAAGTGCTGTGTGTCAATTATAACTCAATAAAACTGGGAAAAAAATTTTTTTAATTTACTCACTAGGATTTTTGTTGTTTAACACTTCCAGTCTTTGGCGGTTATGAATAAAACTGCTATAACATTCACATACAAGTCTTTCTTTGGACATATGTTTTCATTTTTCTTGGGCAACCATCCAATAGTAGAATTGCAGAATCATACAGTTAAGTGTACGTTTTACTTTATATGAAAGAGCCATAGTGTCTTCCAAAGTGGTTGTACCATTTTACAACCAATCAGCAATGTAAAAGAGACACAATGTTTTTAAATTTTAGCATTCTAATGTTTATATAATGGTATCTCTTTGTGGTTTTAACTTGCTTTTCCCTGAGAACAAATGACGATAACACTTGATGTAGTTATTCACATATTTTCTTTTGTGAAGTGTCTGTTCAAATTTTTGAACTTTATTTTATTGCATGATTTACTTTCTTAGTATTGAGTTGTAAGAGTTCTTTATATATTCTGGATGCAAGTCCTTTGTTAGATAATAGGAACTATAAATATTTCCTCTCAGTCTGTGGCTTGACTTTATATTTTCTTAATGGTGTCTTTTATAAATATTTATTTTTTATGACTAATTCAGTGTTATTATCACCTAAGAAATTGTTGCCTACCTCAATGTCATAAAGCTCCTCTCCCTTTTCTTCTGCAAGATTGATAGTTCTAGTTTTTACTTTTAGGTCTGTGGTTCATATCAAGTTAATTTTTGAATATAGTATGAGATAAAGTAGAAGTTCATTTTTTTTTCCATACTGGTATCCAGTTGTTCTGGCACCAACTGTTGACATGACCATCTTTCCTCCATTGAATTACCATGGCAACTTTGTTGAAAATCAATTCACCATATATGTATAGGTCTATTTCCTGATGCTCTATTGTGTTTCATTGTTCCCTGCGTCTACCCTTATACCTATCTTGATTATTGTAGCTTTATAATAAATTTTGAAACCAAGGAGTGTAAATAATCAACATTGTGCTTTCCCCCCCAAATTATTCTAGTTATTCCAGGCCCTTTGAATTTCCATATAAATTTAGAATCAGCTTGTCAAATCTGACACAAAAGTCTAATGATATTTTGATTGGAAATGCACTGAATCTATAGAACAATTTACAGAGAACCGTGATAACAATATTGTGTCTTCTAATAAATTAACATGGTAAACCTCACATTTACTTAAGTATTCTTCAATTTCCCTCAGGATTGCTTTGGAGTTTTCAATAAAGTCTTGCACATACTCTGTTAAATTTATCCCAAGTATTTCATGTTTTTTGATGTTATTGTAAATGGTTTTATTTTTACTTCATTCACTAATTGTTTATTGCTAGTATATAAAAATACAACTGATTCAGGGACTTCCCTAGTGGTCCAGTGGTTAAGACACCGCATTTCCATTGCAGGGGGCATGGGTTTAATCCCTGGTCGGGAACTATGATCCCACATGCCATGCTGGCATGGCCAAAAAAAGGAAAAAAAAAAAAAATACAACTGATTTTTACAAACTGACCTTGTATGGTGGGAACCTGTGCCAAATTTAGTTATTTGTTCTAGTAGTTGTTTTTGTTGAATTTATGTGATTTTCTATGTACAAGATCATGTCATGTGTGAATAAAAGTTTTTCTTTTTGGGGACTGGGGACAGGGTAGATTACAAAGGGGCATAAAGGAACTCTCTGAGATGATGAGGTGATGGTTCCATACCTCAGCTGTAATGTAGACAGTATGATTGCGTGCATTTGTCAAAATTCATAGAACTATACAACTAAAAAAGGTGAATTTTACTGTGTGCAAATTACCTCAATAAACTGCCGAAAGAAGAGAGAATTTAAAATGGTGATATTCAAACTGCTCTATAAAAGCAATTTTTCTCTCACAGTTTCTGGTACATTTACTCAATGGTTTACTGTTTCAAGATAAAGCTATGTAAACCTAAAGCACAGGACAATTCCTAGATTTTATAAGATTTTCACAACGACACAGTAGCATATACATCAACTTCATTTTGCTATTCCATTTCTGTCCCTACTTTTATGAAAAAAGCACATCTCTAAGTAAGGTTGATGTTATTTAATCAACAGTGCTTGATGAAAACTTCTGTTAATAGAAAATTCTGTAACACAAATTTTTAAAAATATAATATGGAAAGAGAGTTGAGAAGAATAGTATCTAGAAGATAATTAACATTCAATGCTTCCTTACCGGTATATCTGGATTTGAAGGAGTCAATGTAAAAAGCAGCATCATTTTCTTTAATACCCATCTGCTCTCCCAAAGATTTAGCTCCCATTCCATAAATGATTCCATAGCAAATCTGAAAGGGACTCATCACACACAGTAAGTAAATTATAGGTCATAACTACATAAAATGCAAACATAAAAAGTTCATTAGGATTGAGATTTGGTAAACTTTTCATAGTGAGTCAAAGAAATGATTAGATTTGCTTTGGTGGGTTAGATCCATAGAAGCTGATATCCAGTGAGCGCCTTTACTGCCTTTTAGCAATACTTTTTGAGGTGTGGAGAGAAAGAGAAGAAGGGGCAGAATATGAATGAATATGAGTGGGTGAAGAAAATAACCCTAGTTGTTTAAAAGGAAATATTTCTGACTGTCATTTATCCAGAACTCTTCAGAGAAGCTTTCTACTCCTCATAATACTTCATTAACTGCTGCTTAAAGAAGTGCCTAGGAGTCAGGAAAGAGAAGCATTACAAACATTCCTCTCCTCACCTTTGAATAGCACTAAAAAAGCAGGAAGAGTAGACTACATGGCTTCATAATAGGGAGGACGTCATTGGAAATAAATATCCTCTTCATCTCACAGCCACCTGAAATCCCACAATTGCAGAATTCATTTGGGTTAAAGACAAACTTTTGAGAAAATTTTGGGAGTAGTGGAGGAAAATGGTCTAAATAGGTCAATAAAGAAACTGATTTATTAATAAGTATTGCCTGGGTTCAAATCCTAGTTCCACCATTTACAAGAGGTATTATCTTGCACAATCTACCTTGTATCTCAGTTTCTTCAACTATAAAATGAGGACAGTAATATCTACATCATGAGTTTGTTAGGATTAGATGAGTTATTTTATATGTGTGTGTGTGTGTGTGTGTGTGTGTGTGTAGGATACCACCTGACATAAAGCAAGATCATATAAATATTGTTAAATAAAATTTAAAAAGATAACTTGCAAAAATTGATTATCAAAATCCAAAATACTTCCCAAAGTATTTTTTTTTTAATTACATTGAGAGGGAGTTTTTTCACTCCTGTTTTCTTTTCCTTTTAGGTCTTTTTACACTTTTTTTTCTTAATTCAGATATTACTTAGTGCTAACTGATACCTCAGCAAGACTGAGATCTAGATTAGATGGTTCAGTGCATGACGATTCAAGAAAAAAAAACTGGTATATCATAAACCCTATTAAATCATGCAAGAACTTATTAAATAGAGGCAGCTATCATCAGTATATAAATGTTTAGATTATGGAGTCAGAATGTCTAAGTTCTGTCATTCTGAACTTATCCTGGCTCCACCACTTAT
This sequence comes from Aethalodelphis obliquidens, assembly GCF_003676395.1. Classification (NCBI taxonomy): domain Eukaryota; kingdom Metazoa; phylum Chordata; class Mammalia; order Artiodactyla; family Delphinidae; genus Aethalodelphis; species Aethalodelphis obliquidens. The sequence goes on from NW_020837945.1 coordinate 66,996,730, forward strand.
AGCTATATGACCTTAAGCAAACTACTAACTTTCTGTGCCTTGGTTTCCTCCTATGTAAAATGGGAATAATAATAATAAAACCTATTTCATGTACTTACTACGAGGATTAAATATTGGAATATTACCTATTTAACTTAGGGTTTGATTCTTGCTAAATGCAGGATTTAATCTGAGAGGATTAAATAGAGAAGACAAAACTGGCTTTCTAAATAGTGGAAGAAACAAGTGTTGGTGCTAAACAGGCAGTGGTGAGAGGAAGTGTTTCATGCCTAATAAGCCAGTCAAGAATCACAGCTGTGAGTAACAAGAAGTGCAAATGTAAAACTAGTAAAGCAGGATCTTAGAGGTGGTGTGCCTTTACCTCAGCCAACAATCCTGCTCTCTTGAAAAGGGCATCAGATTTCCCACAGGTCATGTGATAAACAAGTATCAGTTGTTAATCTAGGCCAGGGAACAGTGTGAATGTGGCCTTTGATTTTCCCTGTGCCCAACAGTCATCCAGGAGTAGGAACTAATATGGGCCCATGTGAAAAGTCCAAGGGCAGTATGAAGTTTTACAGGCAGATTAGCTAACTAATGGCCTCAAAAAACTAAAAAGCTGGGTTTCCCTGGTGGCACAGTGGTTAAGAATCTGCCTGCCAATACAGGGGACACGGATTCGATCACTGGTCTGTGAAGATCCCACATGCCGCGGAGCAACTAAGCCCGTGCGCCACAACTACCGAGCCTGTGCTCTAGAGCCCGTGAGCCACAACTACAGAGCCAGTGTGCCACAACTACTGAAGCCTGCGCGCCTAGAGCCCGTGCTCCGCAACAAGAGAAGCCTCTGCAATGAGAAGTCCGTGCACCGCAACAGAGTAGCCCCCGCTCACCGCAACTAGAGAAAGCCCGTGAGCAGCAACAAAGACCCAACACAGCCAAAAATAAATAAATAAAATCTATTTTAAAAAATAATAATAAATAAATCTTAAAATAACTAAAAAGCTAATAGTTACTGATTATAATCCGCAGCTCAGCAATATTTATTTTTCAACAAACATTCAGAGAGCATCCTTCTATAAAAGGCACCATGGCTCAATGCGTGTGAATATAAAAAGATAAATATTTGTGTGCTTACAGACTAGAAAGAGATTTTAAAAATACACACACACACACACACACACACACACACACACAATATCTACCACCACCACCACAATATCTACCACTAATGCATATAGATTTCCCAGAACTAAGTAGGCTCGGACTAACTCTACCTGATTCTTTCTATTGACTCTACAAAGGAAAATATGAATACCATGAGACAGGCTCAGGTGAACGTTGTGAAAAATCCAAAGAGGGAGAAATCACTCCTCAACCACAAATGATTGAGATAGTTAAAAAAATTTTTTTTAAATCATAAAAATTCTCCTCATTTATGTTAAACATGTTCAGTAAAGACCACCTGTTTTGCTTGTTGCCTCAGATCATCCCCAACAGACTCTGGCTCAATCATCTTCCATTCAGCTGCAATACTCCTGAAAACATCAGCTCCAGTGTTTAGTATTTGAATGAGACGATGATCGTGGGATAAATGAGCTAAGATCCTCAGCTCAAGTTGAGAGTAATCAGCAGCTAATATTAAACCACCTGAAACAGAAATGATTTTAGAAAAGTCGGTACAAAGACAAAACTAAGTTTTATAACACTGAGCAGGATGACAGAAATTTAGTTCCAACATACAACCGTGAGATCATGTAAAAAAGCTCAAATCAAAAAAAGCTAAAACCTTGCTCTTAATATGATGCAATTCAGCTCTGTAACATATAAAAATTTTATGCTTAGCTTTCAAGGATATGTAATATATGTAAAGCCACCCTTGACCTCTGCCCGTTAACCACTGTGGTAGTGCTTTCCTCAGTGTTCCTATAGCACTGATACATAATCTAAAATGGTTCTTTCATGCCTCTCCCACGGAACACTGAGCCATTAGGGATGGGAGATAATCTTCCTTTGCATTCTACAGAAATGCACAATTCCTGGTACCTAATAGGTCCTTAACAAATGGTTGTTGAAGGAATGAATGAATGAGTGAATCAAGAAACTGGTTTCTAATGTGTGCTGACATTTTAAGGGGTATGGAGAGAAATGTGTGCTCTGCTTTGAAAATAAACTTGCTCAACAAAAAAAGGTCAAGTGGCCTGTATGTGAAAAAGAGTATTCAAATAATTAAGAGGATTCAAATAATTTATCTATGGACTAGGAATGACTGGATAAGCATGGCAAAAACAAAATAGAACAAGCAAAAGCATAGTTAAAGAAAAAGTAGAAAAATATTTGCAACTGATATCACAAAGGACTCACTGCTATATTGTATAAAAGAGGTGCTATAAATCAAGAACAAAATATAAACAAGCAATTCACAGAACTAATAAAAACAAAAGAATCTTAAACCTATTAAAGAATGCTTAACTTCATTCACAATAAAAGAAATGCAAATTAACTCTATAACAAGAAACAATTCTTTTCTACTTGTAAAAATCCAGAGGTTGGATGGCACATTCTGTGGCAAGGCTGTGGAGAAAGAAACACTCATACATTGTTACTTGGAAGTAAATGGTAACTGTGTCCCATTAGATGGCAATTTGACAATATCCATCAAAATTAAACAGGCTTTTAACTCTGTGACTCAGTAAACAAGCCCACAGGCTGCTGCAAAGATTATCTGCATACAAATTAAACTGGCTTACGTTCAAATTTCTTTACTGATAATCACAAGTCTTCAGCATAAAAATATTAAACAAAAAAACAAAGCAAACAACAGTGTATACAGAATGCTTATGCTTGTGTAAGAACAGAGGAAGAAAATAGTACATATTCATATTTGCTTGTATCTGTATAAAGAAATACTGGAAGGATATATAAGAAACTCAAATATGTAATTAACTATAAGAGTTATACATAACAGGGTAGCTAGGACAGGGAAGGAAGCAAAGTTTCTCAATATATACCTTTTAAATATTTTGATTTCTGAACTATGTGAACGAATAACCAATTCAAAAATATATAAATACTGATTTGAAACAAATGACCACAACTTTTATGGCCTTTCTGCCCTAAACAAAATAAAACTGGACAAACTATATGAAATAACAGTTTTCAGATGTTGGACAATAGGCAATGCAGGACTACAATCCCTGAGAAAGGGGAAGGAGAGGGGAGATAAGAGGAGCCATGCAACTGTCTCAAGTTTCTGAATGGAGGCAGCTCAGGGAAAGAGGTGAAACAAAGCACTGTGGTCTCTGAGCTGGAAGAAGAAAGTGTAATTTGGGCCTGCTGAGGCTGCTACAACTTGTGAAATTTGGAGAGAAAGGAACTTTGCATAAAAGGATCACCAGAAATATGCACAGTAATCCCTTTGGATTTTTGACCAAATACTAAACTGTGCAGGGAGAAAGTTCAGAGAACCAGACAAAGAACAAACACTAAAGAAATAGCTATTATCAAAGTTCAGCTATCAGCTGAACTACTTGAACAACATACTCTTGAATGTTGAAAGATGTTCAGGCTCTGACCAGACTGAGTGGAGAAATCCTGCTGAACAACTTGAGCACAAAGTAGAGACCGCAGTAAGGCCAAACCTTACAATGATGGTTAATCTAGCCCTAGAGTAAAGGCTACTCTAAACGTCTGCTCACAAAGCTTAAAAGACTCAAAATGATCAAGCTGATGTGAAAGTAAATTAACTGCCTGCCAGAAGAAAACGCTATAAATGAAGACTACAAAATCCAAAGAGTTAACAATGTAGTAACCATAATGTTCAGCATACAATAAAAAAAATACTAGACATATGAAGAACCAGGAAAATGTAACTCTGACCAGGAGAAAATTCAGTCAATAGAAAAATGACTCAGAAATTACAGAGATGATGGAATTTTAATATGTTCAGGAATTTAAAGACATATAAAAATAATGATAGAACAAATAGTGAATTACAATAAAGTGATGAAAACTATACAAAAACTTAAAATTCTAAAACTGAAAATACAATATCTGAAATGCAAAATTCACTAAAAGGATATAACAGCATTTAGACACTGTAGAAAAAAAGATCAGTGAACATTAAAACAGTCAGTAGAAAATATCCATTGCAGTACAGAGTTTAAAAAAATGAAGAGAGGGGAATAAAGAAGAAAAGAAAAAAAGTTTCAGTGATCTGTGGGACTATACTAAGTGGTATTACACATGTATATTTGGAGTAATAGGAAAAAAGGGCAAAATATGGACAAAAATATTATAAGAAATAATGGTTGAAAATGTTCCAAATTTAATGAAAAATATAAGCACATAGATTAAGAAAAAGAAAGAAAAAAAAACCTAAGTGGACTCAGGAAATTCAGCAAACTCAAAAGCCGAAATAGTAAAGCATAAAAAACCACCCAGAGACTCACACCCAAATCAAATTGCTAAAACTGAATAACAAATTTAAAAAATCAAAAAAGCATCCTGGGAAAAAATATATTATGCTTGGAAGAATAGCAAGAAAAATAGTGGTGTACTTCTCATCAGAAATAATGCAAACCATAAGCTAATGGAAATATATATTTAAAGTGCTAAAAGAGAAGGACTATAAACCCATAAATCTATGTCAAATAAAAAAATCTTACAAAAGTGAGGATAAAATAGAGAAATTTAGACATGGAAATGCTCAGAGAAATCACTGTCAGTAGAACTGCACTACAAAAAAAACCTTAAAGAAGTACTCTGGGTAAAGAAAATTGATAACAGATGGAAACTTGAGTCTACTTCAAAGAACAAAGAGTGCCAGGAAGGGTAAAAAAGTAAACAGACAGAAAAGACACTTTTGTTTCTTGATTTCTTTGAAAGGTCATAACTGTTTACAGCAAAAAAAAAAAACTACATAGCGAAGTTTATAATAATCATAGAAGTTAAACGTATTACAAAAAATGGGAAATGGAAAAACACTCCTTACGTTATGGATGAAGTGGTATAAAATTATTTGAAGCTAGACTGTGATGTGATGCATATTGTAAACTCTGAAGTATCTAAGATATAGAGTTAAAAAGATAATAGAGGGGCTTCCCTGGTGGCGCAGTGGTTGAGAGTCCTCCTGCCAATGCAGGGGACATGGGTTCATGCCGCGGTACGGGAAGATCCCACATGCCACGGAGCGGCTAGGCCCGTGAGCCATGGCCACTGAACCTGCGCATCCAGAGTCTGTGCTCTGCAACGGGAGAGGCCACAGCAGTGAGAGGCCCGCATACCGCAAAAAAAAAAAAAAAAATAGAGGAAATAAAACAATAACAAAAATAGTCACTTACAGTTTTTAAAAAAGAATAAAGAACAGATAGAACAAAATACAAATGACAATAGACTTAAATCCAACCATATATCAAGAATTATTTTATTTTTTTAACATCTTTATTGGAGTATAATTGCTTTACAATGGTGTGTTAATTTCTCCTTTATAACAAAGTGAATCAGCTATACATATACATATAGTCCCATATCTTACATTTAGTAGTATATATAAGTCCATGACACTCTCTCACTTCAGCCCAGCTTACACTTCCCCTTCCCCGTGTCCTCAAGTCTATTCTCTATGTTTGCATCTTTATTCTTGTCCTGCCCCTAGGTTCATCAGAACCTTTTTTTTTTAGATTCCATATATATGTGTTAGCATACGGTATTTGTTTTTCTCTTTCTGACTTACTTCACTCTGTATGACAAACTCTAAGTCCATCCACCTCACTACAAATAACTCAATTTCATTTCTTTTTATGGCTGAATAATATTCCATTGTATATATGTGCCACATCTTCTTTATCCATTCATCTGTCGATGGACACTTAGGTTGCTTCCATGTCCTGGCTACTGTAAATAGAGCTGCAGTGAACATTGTGGTACATGACTCTTTTTGAATTATGGTTTTCTCAGGGTATATGCCCAGTAGTGGGATTGCTGGGTCATATGGTAGTTCTATTTGTAGTTTTTTAAGGAACCTCCATACTGTTCTCCATAGTGGTTGTATCAGTTTACAATCCCACCAACAGTGCAAGAGGGTTACCTTTTCTCCAGCATTTATTGTTTGTAGATTTCTTGATGATGGCCATTCTGACCAGTGTGAGGTGATACCTCATTGTAGTTTTGATTTGCATTTCTCTAATGATTAATGATATTGAGCATCCTTTCATGTGTTTGTTGGCAATCTGCATATCTTCTTTGGAAAAATGTCTATTTAGGTCTTCTGCTCATTTTTGGATTGGGTTGTTTATTTTTTTTGATATTGAGCTACATGAGCTGCTTGTAAATTTTGGAGATTAATCCGTCGTCAGCTGCTTCATTTGCAATTTCCTCCCATTCTGAGGGTTGTCTTTTCGTCTTCTTTATGCTTTCCTTTGCTGTGCAAAAGCTTTTAATTTTTATTAGGTCCCATTTGTTTATTTTTATTTCCATTTCTCTAGGAGGTGGGTCAAAAAGGATCTTGCTGTGATTTATGTTATAGAGTGTTCTGCCTATGTTTTCCTCTAAGAGTTTGATAGTTTCTGGCCTTACATTTAGGTCTTTAATCCATTTTGAGCTTATTTTTGTGTATGGTGGTAGGGAGTGTTCTAATCTCATACTTTTATATGTACCTGTCCAGTTTTCCCAGCACCACTTATTGAAGAGGGTGTCCTTTCTCCACTGTACATTCCTGCCTCCTTTATCAAAGATAAGGTGACCATATGTGCATGGGTTTATCTCTGGGCTTTCTATCCTGTTCCATTGATCTATATTTCTGTTTTTGTGCCAGTACCATACTGTCTTGATTACTGTAGCTTTGTAGTATAGTCTGAAGTCTGGGAGCCTGATTCCCCCAGCTCCATTTTTCTTTCTCAAAATTGCTTTGGCTATTTGGGGTCTTTTGTGTTTTCATACAAATTGTGAAATTTTTTGTTCTAGTTCTGTGAAAAATGTCATTGGTAGTTTGATAGGGATTGCACTGAATCTGTAGATTGTTTTGGGTAGTATAGTCATTTTGACAATGTTGATTCTTCCAATCCAAGAACATGGTATATCTCTCCATCTATTTGTATCACCTTTAATTTCTTTCATCAGTGTCTTATAGTTTACTGCATACAGGTCTTTTGCCTCCTTAGGTAGGTTTATTCCTAGATATTTTATTCTTTTTGTTGCAGTGGTAAATGGGAGTGTTTCCTTAATTTCTCTTCCAGATTTTTCATCATTAGTGTATAGGAATGCAAGAGATTTCTGTGCATTAACGTTGTATCCTACTACTTTACCAAATTCATTGATTAGCTCTAGTAGTTTTCTGGTGGCATCTTTAGGATTCTATGTATCATGTCATCTGCAAACAGTGACAGCTTTACATCTTCTTTCCCGATTTGGATTCCTTTTCTTTCTTTTTCTTCTCTGATTGCTGTGGCTAAAACTTCCAAAACTATGTTGAATAATAGTGGTGAGAGTGGACAACCTTGTCTTGTTCCTGATCTTAGTGGAAATGCTTTCAGTTTTTCATCACTGAGAACGATGTTGGCTGTAGGTTTGTCATATATGGCCTTTATTATGTTGAGGTAAGTTCCCTCTATGTCTACTTTCTGGAGGGTTTTTATCATAAATGGGTGTTGAATTTTGTCGAAAGCTTTTTCTGCATCTGTTGAGATGATCATATGGTTTTTCTCCTTCAATTTGTTAATATGGTTTACCACATTGATTGATTTGCATATATTGAAGAATCCTTGCATACCTGGGATAAACCCCATCAATAGTTATTTTAGATAGTTAACTAAACAGTACATTTAAATGGCAGAAATTTTCAGGTTAAATCCATATACATTTAATTTAAATTAATTTTAAAATTTTAAACAAAATCAGTATAAAATATTGTTGTGTTAAACACAGTTTTATTATTTAGGTAAGAATAAATAAATATCATGAAATATTATTTGGCCTTAAAAAAGAAAGAAATTCTGACACAATTGCTACAACATGAATAAACCCTGAAGACATTATGCTACGTGAAATAAGCCAGGCACAATAGTACAAATATTATATGATCTCGAGTGGTCAAATTTATAGGGACAGAAAATAGAATGGTGGTTGCCAGGTGCTGTGGGAATCCAGGGGGACAGTTATATTTAATGGGTACAGAGTTTCAGGTGGGGATGATAAAAAGTTCTGGAGATGGATGGTGGTAATGGCTGCACCACAATGTGAATGTACTTAATGCCACAGAACTGAATACTTAAATATAGTTACAATGGCAAAATGCTGGTAGTTCATATTTAAAAAGCAAAGCTGAAAACTGCCAAATGGGTTATACTATCATAGACCTGAATTCACCCTTGGAATATAAATTTCTGACAGAATTCAAATAAATTCAGCTGGTTAACTGCACTCACCCAGAGCTGCCAGGTGGCAAAAAGAGCAAATATGTATACAAATAATAGGGATGATCTGGGAGATAGATCATGACTTCCAAATGTTTTGATGACGAGTACTGAGGAAAGGTCAGACAGAAGTAAGATAGCCTTGAGGGTTACCCCCTGCAATAGGAAGCAGCAGTGGGGAGAACTGGAGAAGAAACAAAAGAGCAAAACAAGTTAGAAAGAGACCAAAAAAAAAAAATTGTGCCCTTAGAGGTCGGGGGGGAGAGAAATTGAGGAAAGAGAGGGTTAACAGAGTGACAAATGCTATAGAGAAGTCAAAGAGGATGACAACTAACAAAATTCACTGGATTTTGCAAAAAGGTTTACAATGACCCAGGATTACATGATTTCAGCAGGATGCTGAGCAAACAGCACAGAGGTTTCCCACAGAGCAGATCATGAAGACAATAATGACTGACTGTTATAAACCTGGCAACATGAAGGGGAAAAACAGGCTCCACCAAAGAGAGGAAAGATGGAGAAACTAATGTATTCTTCTGAGTCTTATTCATAAATCAGGCTTTATCAGTGCTTTGAAAACCATTCCCACAGCAAAAAGAAGCTCAAAAACTATCATCGGTCACCTTACCTGGGAAAGGCACAAAGGCATGTCTCATGCTAACTGAAAACGGCATTCCTCTGTCTGAGGCTCTCTCCTCCATCTTTGCCTGGTGCCTGGGGTTCAGGCCACAACCCTTCTTTTTTCCTCCTCTGTTGTGCGAAAAACATCATCAGCTGGACATGAAGCAGTCTTAAATATATGAAAATGGTCTGAGTTTTTCAGTAAGTCAATATTTCCATCTAAGAAATTTAAAAACCTTATTTGAAACACACTTTAAAGCTTAACAAATATACTAGACCTCGTTCAGCAAACCTTCAATTAAACAGGAAGGTATTTCTGTAATAACCTTTCCCACAAACTGCTTCACTCAATTCAGTAAATCTCATTGACCATATCTAATATAAATGATCTGTGCTTTTTCTTCCTTTTGTGAGCATATGAAGAGGGCAGGAAGGGGGATGTTCTAGACACTGCTAAACTTGTCCCTTTAGTTTTTGACTTAAGCATATAGTGCTGGTTGATTTAATTAGTGACCCAGATTTCCAGCTTTTTGCCATCAACTAGCTTCTTTATAGACAGACTCAGGATTTGAAATAGAATAGAAATGTGTATGCCTGGAACAGAAAATTAAACTGATTTCATTATTTGTCCAATAGGCTATTTTTGAGCCATTCATACTCCCAGAAGTATATTAACCCAAATAAAGAGAAATAGAGTCTACCTGCCCATAGGAAGTAGGCCTTTGCCTAGGGCTTGAGAAGGTGGGCTTTCCTCTACTAGTGTTGGCATTTTGATCTCAAAATCTCTTGGTACATTCTGAATATTTGGTTCTATAAAGGTTATTCGTCCTGAAATCAAGCAGAATGAAGACATAAAATTAGGGGGGGAAGGGAAGAGGGGAAATCTGACATTTACTTTAACACGAATACCATTTCTGAGTTATCCTAAAAATGCATGCTCTGTTATTGTTAAACTAAATTTAAATGATATACACTTTATTATGTTCATGTGTCTAAAAATAACAAGTACAAGACCAATCGTGATATAAGTGAATATATGAATCAGCTACAATACAGTGTTTTATAATTAACCTCGTTCTACAGAAACAATCCCATGATAAGAATATGATAAATCATACTATTTCTACGCTAAAATGAGTACCAGAAGTTAGCACTATAAAATGCTAGCAGTTATACAAATGAGTAAAAGACAAATCAAATGGATCTTAGGAGAAATGACTGTCGAAGCCTTTAAAAGCCAGGAACAAACAAGATACAGAAAAGAGGATCTGAAGCAGAAGAGCAACTGAGTGCTGAACAGAACAACTGGGGCCACAGGAGTTAGGCCACAGGATGCAGGAGATGGAGTAGTAGTGAGAGATGGTGACTAGAACGTTACTTTCTAGATATCACCTGGCCAGTTTTCCTCCTCCTCCTCATCACTTATCACAAGAATCAATGGTAGGTAGCACTGACATGACTAGAATCAGGTGGCTAGTACATTTTCTAGGAAACAGAAAGCTATTTGTTTTAATGCTTATGGCCTTTAATTTCCCCCAAATATTTTACATTTTATTTATTTATTGGATGAATTTTTCAAAAACACACAGGTGTTGTTCAAAAAGTTCGGGTAACTGACTGCTACTGCAGTTTTTATCATACACATATAGTGACCAAAAAATCCTCTGTTTTATGACACTCTTCATTCTAACAGGCTCTCTACTAGCTACTGTATGTAATTCCATCTTCTTTAGATGAATCAGAGATCTTAAGTATCTCAGATACTGTTTTTCTGAATAAACTCCTGATACTATATCCTCGTTATTTTGATTTTAGCAAAAATTAGTGTTCAATTAATGGTAGATATTATTACACTTATTAGCATTAAATGGCCTAATCAATTTTATAAAGCTAACAAATAGCACAGGAAAGAATCCAAGTCTCTTTCTGCCTCAGCACACTGTCTTCTCTTCTATGATAATATCAATACTTAATATTCAGGTCTAGTGTTTGAATTAATGAGGTAACACTGGTAGACAAATAAAATGGCAAAAGTAAATTACAAAACATGAATATAGCTTCATGAAGATTAATTCTAATAATGAAAGGGCTTTACTATACTTAGGTAAGCTTGTATTTCTAAAATATTCTTTAAATGTAGGCATAGTATAATGAAAAACAATCAGGAAAACAACAAGGAATTGATGACTTTCTGCTTTATAAGCAACAAATAAATGTGCAAAAGCTTTGAAAACTCTAGGTTGATTGTTTTTTCACCAACAAGGATTTATTTTACATAAGTTTACACATTAGCACACGTTTCAAAATGAAACTTAAAACAGGGCAAGAAATAGGCAAGAAGCACCAAGAGGTTACCTAAATAGGGAGAAGGAAGAGGAATTGTTTAGAACAGAGACTAAGCAAGCAAAGAGAAAAGCAGCTCCTCACGGTGCCCCCATCCTCAATAACAGCAACAACTGATAATGTACCACGCATCATTCTAAACACTTTACATGTACTGACCTATTTAATCCTCAGGATGACCCAGTGAGGTAGGACTGTTATTATCTTGTTTTATACATTTGGAAACTTGGGTACTGAAAGGTTAAGTACCTTGTCTAAAGATTCTCAGCACCAAGATTCAAACCTTGTGAAAATGTGATATCAAAGTCCACATTCTATACCACCAAACTAAAATGCCCCCTCTATGAAGGAGTTAATGCTGCCCTTTCTTCCACTGCACATTGCATTTGACAAATATGTGAAGCTGTGCACTACCTAGAAAAAGAATGCTTTTTTTTCTTCATGAGATTACATGCATACTGATCCCAAGAGGGCCAAAAGACATGCAAAGGACTCTACAGCTTTCTTTTCCGATTGAGTAAAGTAAGACACTCCCTTATTACTGCACAGGCCTACTTAGATTCAACTTGGAGAGACTCTTAAGAGATTCAGAATAGGGCTGTGACTGAAATTAGATAAGATCACTGACTCAAATAAATATTTAATTCCTGGCCATACTCTCATCCAATCTCAGACATCCAAGTTACTCTATACAGTACTTGAAAGCAGGAACTGTTATCTTACTAAATTTCATCTCTTTATCTACCTGATATTCACCTATGCTTTGGATGTAGTATGCGTTTCATAAATGTTTATAGAACTTCACTGAACCCAATGATCAACATTCGAATTCCTTGGTCGTCATAAGCAAATATTACATATGCAAATATTATATTATTATTATTATATTATATTAAAATATTATTATTTGCTTATTACATAAGCAAATATTACATATGAATTTTTTTTTTGCAAAACTGGATATTATCCATATTTAAGATTTCTCATTACCTGTAGCAGTGTGTGATTGTGATACAGGATAGATTCTTTCCATTCCAAGGAAAGGATTCAGACGTTTTTCCCGCTGCAGGGGAAAGACCACTTTGGTAATAGCATTAGTGATTCTTCTCCACTCTAATATCAAGCCTGGTAAAGGATGTAATGCCCTTAATTTATTTAAAACATCCTGCCAAAGAATTATAATAAAGTAGGATCAGATTCTTGTCCAAATTCCATAGCAAACTAGAATCTCTTTTAAGTAAACAATATAATCTCAAAACTAAATTTGATAACTCCTGTATCTAAACTCAACTTTACTATTATAAAATTACTATTTGGGTTTTTTGGAAATCACCATAATGATAAATCTATAATAACTATAGATTATAAAATGTAAACATGTTAATGTTGAGTAATGTCAATTTACATCTACTATTAAAAAAAAAAAATCAATGAGATGTCAACTTAGTAAAACAGCTGCTTCCCCACACCCCACCCAATTGTTTACATCATCTCTTTCCTTTATATTTTCCTCCTCCATTGCTCATGTGATTGTAAGTTTCCCAGTCTTTTTTTTTTCCTTCTTTTTGCCATAATACTTTCATGGTCTTTGTATCAAGGAAATTTATTTTTAAAACTTTGAATTTTCCATGCTACAGACATTCAATGAACCTTTAAGGAACAAAAACTTGTAGGGTAAAAGGGCCAATGCGATTAAATAAAAAGTTTTGCTACAGAATGAAGCTGTGGAAACTTCCCCGGGGCAGGCAAGTCATAATTAATAATATTATGGTCAAAATTCTACAGAATGGCAACTTGGACTGCTCTCTCCATGGCTGTTGTGGCTGTACTTTCTATCCTTATTTTCCATTGATAATTCATTCAGTAAAAATGTAAAATTAAGGCTTTCTCTCTTTTGTCCCATGTATACAGTTTCCAAGGGTTGTGATTCAATTTGACTTTGAAATTAACAGATTAGATTCTCAAAACAAATGCATGGAAAACTTACTATTTTGCTCTGAAATTGAAAAAAACAAAATTTTATTTATATTGACTGTCTTTTTATTTTTTAAATTCTTCCATACCTTTCTGTTCATGTTCATATAACGACAGAAATTATATTATACTAGAAGTCCAAGAGTAGTGCATATCAATAATTAATGTCTATATAGGTCTGAATTTACAAACCTTTACACTGTTTTAATGATAGGAAGGACACAATTGCTAACTCAGATTATGATCCAGATTTTCCATGCTGGAATGTTTCCATACTGTTTGTGGGCAGCTGAACAAAAAACCAATTTGTTTTTGTCTGGATAAGTTCAAATGGTGTACTACATTGGATCTTGATTTCATCAGCATTCTTTCAGGACACCAAAATGCTAAAAGTAGTTCAGATTCTGCCCTGTGACTGCCCCAAAGAGCACCTTACTAGTGCTGAACTGTTTTCCCAGCCTTAGCTTCCATCCATCATCATTCCCTCTTCTGGTAGAACCCAAAGTTTTCTTGCTGCCTTGGTGTTTTCTCTCTCCATTTGGTGGCAACTTCAATTCCAAAAATAAAACCTGCAAGAAATTAATGCTTCTTTAGTCAAGAATCAAATCACAAGTATTATCATTCAGAAAACATTTTAAAAAGTTATTCGAGAAAAGATTCTATACATTTCAACATGGATTGTAAGAATATTTTTGGACAATTTGGAATTATCACATTTAATAAATAATGGCAATAAAATCTTACATCAAGTAGGCTGTCCATACCCTAATTTAGTCAGTATTAGATTAACAGTAACACCAGGCTCTTAAACAGTCAAGAATACAAGAATGTATATTCTGTGCTGAACGACTGACAAACTATTGGCATTGCGACTTTAGGTTGCTCTGATTATAAGCTCACCTAAATACTCCTTGATGTGGTGACCAATGCGGCTGCTTGATCATTTAAGCCCCATAGAGGATAAACATGGGAGCCTTCGTGGCTATTGTGTGATCACAAAACTCAGAGAACACTAAAGTAGGAAGGGGCCCCAAAAGCCATCTAATTCCACTACCACAAGGCTAGACCCTGAGAGGCCCTGGGCAAAAAGCCAGGAGAAGGTGATTGAGCCAATGCAGCAATAATGAAAGTTAGAGAGTGGCCAGTAAGCACCCACTGAAGAAACTAGGCTTACACGGAACAGGGATCCAGGCTGCGGGTCAGAGGGAAGATCCCATGTATACCTTAAACTCACTAGTTCTTGTTAGAGGGGTTCCAATTTAGGCAATTCAGAACACTATCTACTCTTTCTACTCATTCATTTATATACTTTCAGCAAGATTTATTGAACCTTGGATTATTTTCCCAATAATAATTCTAAAAATTGAAACCCTTTGCATGAGAATTTTTTCTACAAGTTGGGCCAGGGGTGGAAGTAAAGATATACCTGTTTCCCTAGAACAGTGGTGATGACAGAAACAAAAATCTGGTTTTAGTTTTAAGTAGTGTGAATAAGTGGGGTCCTAGGCATGAAAATTACTGAGGCTTACTATGGATGTTAATAACTAACTTGCCCAAAGACTGTGTTATATAGATATGAACATATGCACACATAAGGATTGGGGTTGCTATATTTAGCAAATAAAATTACATGATGCCCAGCCAAATTTGAATGACATGGAGCATACTTATACTAAAATATTGTCCACTGTTCATCTGAAATTCAAATTTAACCAAGTGCTGGTATTTAATCAGGCAACTCTAATATACTTATCAAAGAGTATATAAATGAATGACAGCAGAGAAGAGAGAAGAAAATAACTGAATAGAAAAAATGAAACATTATTACAATAACAATAAATCGACAACCCCAGGAAGGAAGACCTATCATAATTAAGACAATTTAAAGATCTCAAGTTTTATCTTAAGCTTCCATTTTTGGTGAATCCTTCAGAATTAATTATAAAAACTTCACACATAAATTCTCTCTTCAGGTCTTAACTAACACATCTGTGACTGAGGGAGTTGAACTGGATGGGAGCAAGAGACACTAATATTTATTAAGCACTTCCTATGTGCCAGCCATCAGGCTAGGTGCTTTAACATGCAATCCTTATAACAACTTTATGACAAATCTGCAAAGTTTAGACAGTTGGAGAAACTTGCTCAAAGTTGCATGCCCAAAATGTAGTAGAATTAAGAATTAGAACCCAAAGTCTTCTAACTCTAAAGTCCTTTTTCTTTCTACTAACCCATGCTTCCCTCTAGACCAGGAGTCAGAAACTTTTTCTACAAAGGGCCAGACAGTAAATATTTTTAGCTTTGTTTTACTGTCTGTCACACCTTTTCAACTGTGCCATTATAGAATGAAAACAGCCACAGGCAATAAGTACATGAACAGCTATAGCTGTGTTCCAATAAAACTTTATTTACAAAAACAGGTGGCAGGCCAGATCTGGCCTGCAAGTCATATTTTGCTGATACCTTCTCAAGACCAGTGCCATCCAAGAACTTTCTGCAATAATAAAACTGTTCTATATTTGTATTGTCCAATATAGTGGCCACTAGCCACCTGTGGCTATTGAACACTTGTAATATGGTTAGCATGACTAAGGAACTTAATTGATATATTTTATTTAATTTCAGTTAATTTAAACTGAAACAGAGATAAGTGGCTAGTGACTCCTTTATTGAACACTGCAGCTCTAGATGATTAGTAACATCTTGCCTATTTGAAAGATTCAACTTAAAATCACCAAGGATAAAATAATCAATGTATGAAAATGTTAGATTACCTTTAATATAACTTCCATTTTAACATGAAGATCTAAGAACAAGCCAATAATATCAAAGGACTTTTATTCTAGGCCAGAGTTTGGTCTAGGCCTAAGGCCCACATGCCTTTGCACCCATCTGAATCACAAGAGTACTGGTTCTTGCCTTTGCCCCAAGCCTACTTGTGCTGATATCCAGAGATTCTATATTTTTGACAAGTTCCCCATGTAATTTTAGGTGTAGCGAGCTAGGTTCTGGCTTGGGGACTTGTGGACTAAAGAAATCAAAAGAAAGTATTTTAAAACACCCCAAAAAACACCACTGAATTCAATACAAATGTACCACGTGATTAGGAGAAACAAAGTTCCTCATTTTTTAAAAACGCATAACTGTGGCTAAAGTGGGGGGGGGGCATTTGTAAGCCCTTTATATAATATTTATACAACACTTACTATGAGATAGGCACTGTTCTAAGTGTTTTACATTTATTGCTTATTCCTCACAACTCTATGAGGTATTTCTAACATGAGGTATTTTACTGATGAAGAAACTGAGATATAGAGTTAATGAAGTGGTCCAAGGTCATGGAGTTAATTAATAAATAGAGCAGGTAGCATTCAAACCCAAGAAGTCTGGATTTAAAGTCTATAATACCAATATACTATAATACTGAATCACATCTAGATAACAATAGAACTTCAAAGATATCAAGAGTAAGCACCCACCCTGTATCAGTAACTCCTCTAAAACAACCCAACCACCCTTTATGGAGTGTGGGGAGGGAAGAGAACACCAACTTTTGACGGGCGGCGGCGGGGGGAAGAGTAAACTATGTCAAAATTTATCTAAGATGATAAAAATATTAGTAGGTTTAAAAAAGCAGAGCGTTCCCAAAATCCCTTTTTCACTAACATCTAAGAAAAATATCTAATTTTGCAGTGAAGAAGGAGTGAGAGTTCATGAAATTACTAACTTCATGGAGAAACACCTACACTGTTATACAACTACCACTATGGATCTCATAGTGGTAGTTAATTTTTTAAAATAAAAAAATATTTACTGGGTGCCCCTTCTGTTCCAGGCAAATCTCCTTATGGAACACACATTCTAGGATACTTCTTTACTACCTTCCTATTCATAAATATAGGTATAAACTTACAAAGGAGATGTTAGAATATTCTATCTCCAAAGTATTCTAGTTAACTGTTTTATTTTACTGATCTTTGGTACTTAGATAAACACACTTATGAAACACACACACACACACACACACACACACACGTTTTTGCTTTAAAAATGACTTTTCTAAATTTTTTATTCCCATCATACAACCTCAGCGATGTCATCTGAACTGGTGAAAGAAAAACTATGGCCAGCTAGTTGATAGGCCTGCGTCTCAATTGCATCCAGTTTGGCTTGCATTATGTGTTTCTGACTTTCACATTCTGCGGTACTAAAGCCGATTCCATTTAGTTCTAGCAAGGCCAAGCAGTACTGGGAGGGCATCTCCACTTTACAGAAGACATCTGGAAGAAAAAAAGAAAGCAAAAAACATTAATTCGCCAGCTAAGTGACTAGATCAGCATGATTACCTAAACATACATAGAATTTTTCTGGGAGAATCAGAGATGCTACTAAGCTATCCTTCAAGATCCAGTCTTTTGAGCAGCATTATCAAACCATCAGTGAAAGGTATTAAAGTACTTTCCACTTTTCCACTTGAGTATTGGATTACTATCTGCGTCCATGCAGAGTAAAACAGGCAATCTTATGAACAGTCTGAATTATAAGAGATTGCATTTCTCCCAAGATGATGTTTCTGCTTCTACTCTTAGCAAGAACAAGGTAGCCAATCTAATTTGCTAAGCTGACTACAAAAGGTTAATTCACCAAAATTTTTTCCAGTATTCCTGGTCCCATGGTATGCCGGCGTGCACAAAGCTAAACATGAAGGTTTTATATTTTCCAATGCTCTAAGAGTAAAGAATAAGATTCCTGAAGTAAGAATCAGAGTATTTTTCTATCTGCTGACATTTCTCAACAGAATAGTCACTCTAAATCAGTTTTCCCAGTATGTTCTTTAGAATATTAGTCTCAAAAATACTCTATAAAAGGCTGGGATTGAGAGACACTGTATACTATGAGTTTCATCATTTATAAATTACTCTTAGATGTTCATGATGCCTGTTAATATATTAAAGGCTCTGAGTAGAAATGAACAAAGACAACTATTTAATTTTGTTTTAACCAAAAGTCTGAAATCATTTGACCATAAAACCCTTTATCTGTGTAATATTTATTAACATTGTGAAAAGTAAGTGTCCATAGAACACTCTGTGGGAAATGCTATCCTAAAATTATTAAGAAAAAATCCATAACAAAGATTTCTGCTCCAGTACTATGGCTCACTAGGACTCTGTGTAACCCTGGCCTGCCTTCCCCAGCTCCACATACACACTTTTTTTTTTTTTTTTGGCTGTGTTGGGTCTTCATTGCTGTACGCAGGCTTTCTCTAGTTGCGGCGAGCAGGGGCTGCTCTCTTCATTGCAGTGCACGGGCTTCTCATTGCAGTGGCTTCTCTCATTGTGCAGCATGGGCTCTAGGCGTGTGGGCTTCAGTAGTTGCGGCACGCGGGCTCAGTAGTTGTGGCTCATGGGCTCTAGAGCAAGGCTCAGTAGTTGTGGCACATGAGCTTAGTTGCTCCGCAGCATGTGGGATCTTCCCGGGCCAGGAATCGAACCCGTGTCCCCTGCATTGGCAGGCGGATTCTCAACCACTGCACCACCGGGGAAGCCCCCACACATTCTTTAAGGCACTCTTGGTCTCAATCAGCAGGTGAAATCCCAAAGGACACCTGTAACCACCCCCAAAAGCAAACAATTGAGAGCTACTGGCCTCTAATAGTCAGAACATACTGGGCAGTCAGAGCCTGGCTTTGGAGACTTGGAACCAGAGCAGAAATTCATGTGATGTGGGACCAGAGAAATAAGGAACTAGGGTCAGAAAAAGAAGAGTCAAGAGTGGTAGGAAGCCAGCCTGGATTCACAGACAGTAGGAAGAAACAGGGTTGCAATGGGAATGGAGTCCTACTGCAAAAAGGTTGAGGGAATAATAGATTTTTGGAGTAGCAATAGGAGGAGAAGCTGATTCTCAGACTTCTGTTCTGAACCAAAACTCTCGAGAAAAGCTAATGTAGGCCTTGGATGAAGTTTAGTTTAGTAACAAGCAGAAGCCAGAGCATAGCCTTTCTAGAGGAAGACTTCCCCCAAATAAGCCCTGCAGGGCTCTACTGATCAAATCTTGTATGATTTCACAAAGATTATAAAAAATATAAGATAGCAAAGATGTATGAACTGGACTCAGCAGAAACAACAAATGACAGATTTAGATCCCTAAGAATTGCAGGTATGGAATCATTATAACGGAGCACAGCTACGAATGAACTATCTACAAAATCAAACAAGATGAACAGAAACAAAACAGGAAAGTGTAAATATGTCAATAATCACAATGAATAGAAACACATCAATCATCATAATAAATTGCTAAATTTGTAAAAAAAAAACTGATAGTTTGAAGAAGAAATAAGCTATACTTTGTTTATAAGACATCTAAAAAGTAAGGATCTAGAAGGTTTAAAGGGGTAGAAAAAAAGATATATGAGGGGCTTCCCTGGTGGCGCAGTGGTTGAGAGTCCGCCTGCCGATGCAGGGGATGCGGGTTCGTGTCCTGGTCCGGGAGGATCCCACGTGCCACAGAGCGGCTGGGCCCGTGAGCCATGGCCGCTGGGCCTGGGCGTCCGGAGCCTGTGCTCCGCAGCGGGAGAGGCCACAGCAGTGAGAGGCTCACGTACCGCAAAAAAAAAAAAAAGAAAAGAAAAGATATATATATGAGGCAAGTATTAATCAAAAGAAAGTTGATGCTGCCATATTCATTCCAAAAAATAGATTAAGAGTAAAAATCATATTAGTGGAAAAGCTAGTCACAACATAATGATAGGTTTAATGCACCAGGAAAATACATCAATTTTAAACCTGTATGCACCTAATAAAATTGTCTCAAAACATATAAAATTACCTGAACTACAGGGAAAATCAGATATAGAAGATTTAAACAACAACATTGAATTAACAGACATTTATAAAATTCTGCATCCAGAATTAGAATACATATTATTTTATATGCACACAGAACATTTACACAATAGTTCAAGTTTTAGGTTACAAAACAATTATCAAAAGACTTCAAAGAATGGGTATTATACAAACATGTTCTCTAGCTACAACACAATAAAGATTGAAGGTAATAATGAAAATATGAAATAAAAGTTTCCAACTATTTGAGAATTAAAAACAATCTTCTTATAATTTATAAGTCTAAGAGGTATACCAGGAAATGTTAAATATTTAGGATAAAACAATGAAAACAATACATGTCAAACTTGTAAGATATAATGAAAGTAGAACTCTGAGGAAAATTTATAGCCTTAAGTACTTATATTAGAAAAGAAAAACATGATTTTAAAAATAATGAGTTTAGTGTCAAACTTAAGAATTTAGAAAAAGGACTGCAAATAAAGTCAGGGGAACTAGAAGAAAAGAGATTACATAAATGTTCACAGAAATCAATGAAATAGAAAACAAAAACAACAGGAAAGATCAAAGGCAAAAGTTGGTTCTTTAAAAAGACTGAAAAATTGGATAAACTTCTAGTGAGATTAAACAATAGTATTATGAAAGAAAAAGACGACATAACAGATAAACCAGAGATATAAAAAATCAGCAATACCTTTAGATAAATTCTTAAAAATATATATAGCTTACCAAAACATAATCAAAAGATATAACTGAATAATCTTACCATTATTAAAGAAGTCAAAGTAGTAGTTAAAAATATTTCCATAAAGAGAGTTTACAGGCAAATTCTACCGAACTTTTAAAGAACACATCATTCCTACGATACATAAACTCCTCCAGAACAAAAAGAGGCTATATTCATCAACGCATTCCATGAAACTAGAGTAACTCTCTTACCAAAAACAAAGCACAAGAAAGAAAAATTACAGTCATTTTACAACCAATGACTTGGCAAAGTAGAGACAATGTAATCAGCAAGATTTCTTTCACATTGCTGTTTAAAGAACAAACTTTATACAACCATTCTGGAAAACAATTTAACATAATCTTGTACAGTTGAATATTCCCATTTCCAAGACGGAGCAATTCTACATGCAAAAGAAATTCTTGCCCAGTATAGCAGGAGACATGTAAATTTATAAGAATATTTATACAGAAATACCTGTTATAGCAGAACAAAAAAACAAAATAAAACAAAACTAGAAACAACCTGAGCATTCACCAAGAGGAAAATGGATAAATACATTTTGGTGCACACACACACACACACACACACACACACACACACACAAAACACAGTGATATATTACAGAGCAGTGAAAATCAATAAACTACACATACTTGCAATAATATGCAGGAAACTTACTAACATGATGCAGAGCAAGTAAAACAAGACATAGTGTGACAGATGTTTTGTAAAGTTCAAAAACAAGCAAAACCAAATAATACATTGTTTGGACTCAGACATATATATGCTAAAATTTTCAATTAAAAATAAAATTTAAATAAGAAAATAAGGGAATGATAAACATAAAACTTGGGATGTACAAGGAAGGAGGAGCACAAAGGTAGACAAATGTCTAAGTTATGAATGTGAGTTAACAGTTATCATTATATTATTAAAATAATGGTGAATAATAAGAGGACCATACATGGACCAATGATGATAGTGCTCATGAAAGAAAGATTATGACTAAAGTAAATCTGTGCAGCTGAGGTCCTTTGAAAAAGAGAGAAACCAACTCACTCCATACCTAGAAAATCATCTAATCTATGTTCAAACTATCTAGAAAGGACCTAATTGATCAATGTGAAGAGGACAGGATACTTTGTCCTGGTTCAAATTAAGCAAAGACACATTGTACTATTAGTATTAATTCATACCCGAACAAAAATCAGCTCTCTATGGGGAGAAAGTCAGCTAGAACACACCTCTCCAACAGGCAAGAAGATGAGAAAAGAAAAAGATGAAGATTCTGGAGGCCCATTAAAATTAACAAGCACATCCTGAAATAATTATTTTCAAATAAAATTTGATAGCTGTCCACATTCTCTCCAAAAACCTCCCTTATCTCAATGTACTTCAATTCTATGGATTCTGTGAATAAGAAATATTTAACACTGTACAAGAATGCATTTAACACCTCGTGGTCACCCACTTTTGAATCTGCAGGGAAAAAAAAAGCTTTCAAGGCACATAGAAAGAAATTGTGAAAGTTAAAAATTACAAATCTAGAGGGTTTCTTGTGCTTTTCTGGAAAGGAAAGTCAGTCTTCTTTTTTTTAATAGGTGAAAAACTGTCTTTAAATAGTGGAACCATCCCCTCCCAATCAGACTGAAAACTTACAAATCTGATAATGGGTAACAAATATCTAAAAAGTTACAGACTAATTCATATCACTATCGTCAAATGTCAGTGTCTAGAAACTATACAGACTACCCAGGATGCCTATCCTAGGAGCAGACTAGTCAGACTAAGAGGGAATGAGCTATGTTCATTCAGCATTATTGTAAAGTAGCTGAGGTATGTGTGCTGCATACTCCCACTCCTTGGCCTGCCTAGATTGGCTTAAAGAAGCTGTCTGAAATACTACAATGCCTGTTGAAGAGCTACTAATTAACATCACTTAAGCAAGTCTCCTGTGAGCAAATAAGTCAGTCTGGTCTTCTGTATATTCTACCCCAGTGATGTTGGGGAGAACTTTATTACCAGCACAGAGGGTTTGTGCTAGCAGTAATAATAATCATCAAGGAATACAATAATGAGCGCCTGCTCTGTTGCAAACACTGCACTAAGTTCTCTGTCTCATTTAATACTTACAAAATAAGAACCAGACTTAGAGAGTTAACATAGCTTGCCCAAGGTCCCTCACAAATAAATAATACAGATTCAAGCCCTGGTCTCTGTGAATTCACCAGTCTGCTGTTTCTAGTATTTATTAATCAGCCAGTAAATCCACAGTTTATATCTCCTCACAATGAAGCCAACTTTGTTCCACTTTCTCATTTTCACCATGAACATATATTATGCTCTCCAAAGTCAAGGTACTCAATCTGGGCCAGCAGCCTGCACAATAAATTCATGCTATTTGTCACAAGGGAAAAAAAAGATTCACATAAACACCCTTGGCTGAAAAAAATAACTGTTAATAGCTCTAAAAAGAAAACAGTTCATTTTTTTAAATCCATAAAAGATATATTCTAAGTGTGAATAAAAACCATTTGATAACATTCAAATATAAAATTAGGAATAAATGAAGAAGATGCCACTAATTCACCTCATTACAGTAGAGCCAAAGGTCAGCAAACTACGGCCAAACTAGGGCCAGATGTCTGTTTTTGTAAATAAAGATTTACTGGAACACTCATTTTCATATTGTCTATAGCTGCTTTCGTGCTGTGATGGCAGAGTTAAATATTTGTGATTGAGACTGTCTAGGTTGCAAAACCAAAAATATTCATCACTGGCCTTTTACAGAAAAAAATTTGTTGATTCCTGCACTAGACAATCAAAAGAAAGGGTCTGCATAAAAAGTATAATTTATCCACCTGTGATAGAGTGGCTAAATACATAACTATCCCCAGTCTCATAACATCGTAAAAATGCCAGGAACTGTGTTTTTACCTTGAAGGTTTTCCTTCTTCAACAAAGAATTAAGTTGACTCATAGAGCTGAAGATGAGAATGGACTCTACAGATGCTCTGTATCGCCCAGAATGCTCAGTGGTGACGTTCAGCCCTAGGCTTTGAGTTCCTTGGCCAGTCTCTATCTCTTCCAGGAGTGGAAGCTCATGAGGAAGAAAACGGGAAACTATGCCATGAAGAGTCGGCTCCTTGGAATCTGGATCTAGTAACCAGCATGCCACCTGAGTAAGATAACAATCAGAATATTTTCTTGATTTTTCAAAGATATTTCTGTACCCTTAAATTAAAAGGGGAAAAAAGAAAGCTCATTTCTAATCTCACTCGTTTTCACTTAATACTTATTCAATGGTCTTCCCAGGAGAGGAGAAGGAAAGGATAATTGTACCAGGATAAGGAAAGGATAATTGGTATAAAAAATAACTCATTTTTTACCAATAAGAGCCTTCAAAGGTAACCTTCAAAGAAGGAAAATTTATACTTTTCCACTACTGCAATGCTCCTCCTGACCTACTTCAGAAGTAGGCTTGAAAACCAAGTGCCTTTCAGCTAACAAAAGTCATGTTTCTGAAAATGCAGCTGGATTCTTCTCCACTAAGGCTAATTTTGGCTTTCCTACTACTATAACAAAGATGGGCCTATATAGTTTTAGGTTTATTTAATTAAAAAAAATTTTTTTATTGCGGTAAGTCACATAATATAAAACATACTATTTTAAGCATATTTAATTGTACAGTTGAGTGGCTTATTCAATATTGGAAGAAGTGAGACATAAATATTTCGCCATTACAAGTTCATATCCAGTGTTTTAGAATGCCTACAGAATTTCTCTCAAGGATGAGGACCTGTCACCATGACCATCCAACTAGTGATTTGACTGCTACTGTTAGCTTCCCTATGAGACTAGAAGACCTGTATTTTCTAATACTTGATTTTAGCAGAGCGAAATTGGATTTAGAATAAGGAAATCTAAGCCTTGTTCATAATTTCAATAATTACTAAATGACTTGGTTACTTCTTTTATAGGTCTAGAATGTAGTTTTATGGGGTGGGGGGGGCGATATTGTAAATTATAATAAGAAATATAAATTGGGTCTTCCCAACAGAGATAAAGGTGTCTTTAATTATGCTAATGCAGTGACTTGGAGTGCCCCTAGGTCACCTAGGAATGGCGGCTGGTTGCCACCAGTAATCAACCCTGTGATAGGAGGGCTGGAACTTTCAGTTCCACCCCCTCAAACTCCTGGGAAGGGGAAGGGGCCAGAGGATAATTGATCACCAATGGCCAATGGTTTGATCAATTATGCCTATGTAATGAAGCCTCCATAAAAACCCAAAAGGATAGGGTTCAGAGAGCTTCTGGGTTGGTAACCACATGAAGATGCAGGGAGAGTGGCAAGCCTAGAAAGAACAGAAGCTCCACACCTCTTCTTACAAACTTCACCCTATGTATCTCTTCGTCTGGCTGTTGACTTGTATCCTTTAATATCCTTTGTAATAAGCCAGTAATTTAGTGAGTAAACTGGTTTCCTGAGTTCTGTTAGCCGCTCTAGTAAACTAATCAAACTCAAGGAGGGGGTTGTGGGAATCTGATTTATTTATAGCTGGTTGACCAGAAGCACAGGTAACGAGCTGGGCTTGCAACTGGTGTTTGAAGTTGGGGGCTTGTGGGACTGAGCCCTTAACTTATGGGATTTGATGCTCATTCCAGGTAGATAGTAACAGAATTGAGCTGAATTGTAGGACACCCAACTGGTACCCAGAGAACTGTTGGAGATACAGCGAAACCCCCTCCCCCCCACCATTAGAAATTGGTGATCAGAACCCTTTTAGGGGTGTTGAATAAGATAGTCTGATGTAAAAGTTGGCAAACGTCTCTTATAAAAGTGAAATTTTATAAATTAATAGCTTCTCTTCTTACACCAAAAATGTGATGATTAACAAAACCAAGTATGGAATATTTCAAATAGTTTATGCCAAAGGTGTTATATAAATCTGGGATACTACTACAGTTTTAATAAGCTCACATTACGATTATTCTCATTTTGGGCTCTGGAACATCAAAATTAGGTGATAACCTTTTATATCCAGTAAAGGTCAGTTTAGGAACTATATGAAATTTATCACATATAAACCAAGGCTGGTCTGAAGTATAGGAAAGAATAGTATCATTAGTTTACCTGATACTGCCTTCAAAAATCTTTGCCAAAAAAGCTAAAGAAACTAAAATATTATCCTATTATCATTGATCATATTGATAATAACAACCAATTAGTATCATATCTCAACTCAAAATTAATATTCCACACACTTCATGTATCCAGTCTCAACAGAAGGGAAAAAACAATATCCCTTTTCAGGGCTATGATTCTGTAAATAAATATCTTCTGAAAGTGCATTATACTGTTAAGTGTATATTACAACAACATAAGTTACTCTTTCCTTAATAACTCAGAGTCATCATTATGAACAGTATATCATAGTTTGCTATTATATGGAAAAGTTCTCAGGGGCTAGAGAACTAGCCATTTGTCTAGTTTGTCCCTATGCTAATGGCCTCTAACTACTATGCTTTGTGATCTCTTATATCTGTATGCTTTTGCTATTTTCTGCCTCTATCCTCATGGATATTTGAAACACCCTGCTATCATATATCTAAATCTGACAGTTCTCCTTTCATTCTAACTTACTATGAGACAGAAAATTTAGAACTTATGACCAAAATGAAAATTGTTTAAGTCTCTGAAGAAAGATGTGAACTTTAGTGCTTGGAATGTGTGACATCTCTGGTTTTATCTACACAGAGGCATTTGGTGCATAATAATCTGTTCTGGGTGGATGAAGTTATTGGACAAAGAAGTGACTACTCTAAAATACTTAAGCTGTACTGTTGAAGCTAAATAAATACCAAGTCATTTAAGAATTAACCCTAAACATTAAAATTAAATATTTTTTGAAGTATGTAAAATTCTTTTAGATAAGACAGGGAACCTTAGGATCTTCATAACTTTGTTCCAGGGAGATGCCACAAGACAGAAGAAGAATTTTATAGCTCTGGATGAAGTCATAGATGATGACAGAACGTTCTTTATCAGATTCCTTTTGAAAGCAAGATTGAAGGTGCCGCATTCTGTCTTTCACAGTCAGGCTTGGATCCAGAGAAGGTGGGGCCAAACTGGCACTAATTTCTTAAAAAAAAAAAAAAGAAGTCTTAAGGCAAAAAGTACACACATTCATTTGAAACAGCAATCTTTAGTGCCAAGACTGAAAAAGACTCAAAAGCCTCAGTTTAGTTCAGCAAGACCTTATCCAGGTCATGTTGGCTATATAGATGAAGTGCTCTGTAATCTAAAACTTAAGGATTGGGCTAGGTGATTTATAATGCTCTATTTAATCAGGTGGGAGAAAATTCTAAACATTAAGATTCCTAAAAATAAATTTACGCTTCTCAGAATGTGGAATTAAAAAAAGAAAAGTTATTTTTAAATGAATTTTAAAGGAACTCATTTCAGAGGGAATTTTAGTATGAATGTATAAAATTACATCTAAAATAAAAGAAGTTCAAGTAATTACTTATCCTAAGATGTTCTCCTATGAAACAACTGAAAATATTTCATGCTTACTCAGAACAGACATTATATGGCATCTTTTTAAATGTTTCCTTATTAATTTTGCTTCTGTCTAAAACCAAACAATCAACTAGGTATCCAACAACCATAATCAGATCACAATTTATACCTAGGTCCTATCCTTTTAATTCCAAGGCTTCTCCAAAGGCTGTGTGATTCAACTACTGTAGATGTCTAGCTCATCACTGCCTCTAAATGAGTTCCAGATACAGTCGATAGGAGGATAAAAGCCTGGAAAGAAACTGCCATGATCCAGTCTTCAGAAGCAAATCCTCAAGGTGGCCAGTGAGTCCTTAAGGATCCACTACCCCAAAGAAGAAAACACAGTAACAGCCACATGTGACAAGCAGAAGACAGTAAGGGGGATGGCTTCTTAAAATGTCATTCTAGTTAATATATGAAATAATGTATACAATAGCTACTATTTTTTAAAGGTTTTTTTTTAATCCTAAAAAATAAATTCTAGGTAAATTTCAGGAAACTATTCTCAACAAACAAGTCACTATCCTCATAGAGGTTACATTAAAATTATATGGTAACTTAACCAAATAGTGATTACTTACCAGAATGCTTTTGTTCCTTCTGCAATGAAAAATAGTAAGCATCTCTTCCACCCCAGCATACTGCCAGTCCAACCACCAAGATGCCATCACAACCTTTAACAGGAATTCCATCATCTCCAATAGGGCTTTCCTGAGAGGAACTAACTACGTAAAACCAAAGTGAAATAGTTAAAAATCTCTGAAAATGAAACCACTAAATTGAGTACTAAAAAAAAAGATATAATAAAAAATTATTTGATAAGCAAATTTTTCAGATCCCTACAATATGCATCATGTGGATAGTCATTTTTAGGTGTAAGATCTTCCTAGGCTTCCCATCATTTAAGATAACTGTCACTATGAAAAATCTACCAAAGATTTCTTAAAAGAGATCTGTAATAATGACTAAGATAGTTTAAAATTAACTTTTTAAAGTTTTCCAAAAGCTGCATTTTGAATTTCTATAACTCAGAAATAAAGACCACTTGCATACTACAAAAATTTTGTAGCAAATTTAGCAATTCTTAACACTTAGAAACTCCAGAAAAATCAAGAGTCTTACTTCTTAGTGAAGAATTAGGTATGATTTTGTATTTGAGTCAATATTTTTCCTAAAATAATACACCTTTCAATTGCACAGACATAGGTCAAAAACTAATCCATCTTATTTACAATTATATCCCCAATACCTGGAAAATAACTGTCACATATTTGTTAAATTTAAGTGAATGTTTTTATCCCTCTAACCTCTAGCACAGAAAATGTACTCAATTTTATGTTTGTTGAATGAAAAATGGAAAGAGCTAGTCAACAATGAAAGTGCATAAAACTTGTCATTAACACATATGCTTCCTGAATTGAAGATCAAACAAATACTCAGAACTTTATGAACAAACTCATTCATAAATATAGAGATTTAAGAAATTTGATCATATCTTTGATTTCCACAACAGATTGTCAAGCTGACTACAGCTATCCCCCATAATACTGAATCATTACTTCCATGAAATAAGACAGGAATACATGGCATTATTTAACCAAAAGTTTCAATTCTCTGAAAACCTGAAAGAGTTCTGAGGCTTTCATGACTATCAGTAGAGGTACAAGTTCTACTTGAGAAGAGTAGAAGTGGGGAGTACCAGTGGGGAGAGGAGGGGGGAGGGGAAAGATATCAGTAGGGGATTAAGAGGTACAACCTACTATGTATAAATCAGCTACAAGAATATATTGTACAGCAAAGGGAAATACAGCCATTATTTTACAATAACATTACATGGAGTATAATCTATAAAAATAGTGAATCACTATGTTGTATACCTGAAACTAATTTAATATTGTAAATCAGCTATACTTTAATTAATTAAATTCAAACCATGTCACACCATTAAGGTACCATAACAAGTCTGATCCATTTTCAAAATATACATCTTAAATTTTACAAAATTATATTCTAACTAATATACATTAATATATGCATATGATTATATATATAGATATAGATACACAGATGTATATATATATATGATTTCTTTCTTAGAGAAATGCTGTGTTTAATGGTAAGCTTGGCACACTCTAACACCAGGCATGACCAGGAGCTAAAGCAGCAGGGATGTACAGGAAACCTCCAGAGACTCACAAAGTAGAGGATGAGGAAGATAACCAAACAGAAGGGCCCTATGGCCTCAGACAAGGCAGAGCCCAGAATGGCATAGAAGAGGTATTGTTTGTATGTATGTATGCCTGGCACCCAAGCATCAATCTGTCAAACACTGTTCTAATGCTGGCCTCTGAACCAGCCATACCAACTGTGGTGTCCCCACCAGCAATAAGCTTGGCTGCTGGGTCAGTGTCCTGGGAGACAACA
This sequence comes from Aethalodelphis obliquidens, assembly GCF_003676395.1. NCBI lineage: Eukaryota > Metazoa > Chordata > Mammalia > Artiodactyla > Delphinidae > Aethalodelphis > Aethalodelphis obliquidens. Next base: position 67,026,625 of record NW_020837945.1, read on the forward strand.
CTGGTATGGAACTCCTGTGGGGAGCTGCTATAGAAAGGCTGTTTAGATGGGATTTCTGGCCTGCTTGGAAGGAGGCAGACACAGGCCTGATTAGACCCCAGGCACAACAATGGATCAGAGCCAGAGGAACAAACAGTGTCCTAGTGGTGTGCACGTTTTCAGTCTACCAGCTTGAGCTCTTGGCCTCACTGCTCAGCTCTCCTGCCCATGTGTCCAGAGGTCCCCCATCTCTTATACCAGAGGGTAACTATTTTTAATCTAGTTGTGCTGAACAATAAGGCTGTTCCACATATAAAACCACATAGGAGAAACTTATTAAACTTTTTTTTGCGGTACGCTGGCCTCTCACTGTTGTGGCCTCTCCAGTTGCGGAGCACAGGCTCCGGACACGCAGGCTCAGCGGCCATGGCTCACGGACCCAGCCGCTAAGCGGCATGTGGGATCTTCCCGGACCGGGGCACGAACCCGTGTCCCCTGCATTGGCAGGCGGACTCTCAACCACTGCGCCACCAGGGAAGCCTGAAACTTATTAAAACTTTGAACACACTTATTACATTTAATATCCAATACTGAAAAGTCTCAGTCCCATCTCAGTCCACTATTTTACATAAAAATGTAAAAGATTAAAAAAAAAATCTTACCTTGCTTAAACCTACCACCAATAGTAGCACTTTTAGAAGATGTCAAATTACTGATCTTTTCACAAGCCAATGAGATGGAAAATCGAGTTTTGTTTTGCCACTCCTTCATGAATGTTTGAAAGAGAGTTTGGTCACTCGCTACGTCAATTATGGCCAAACTTTCTGAACTGCATGAGGCTAGAGTTAACTGCAATCCATCCTGTGATAACTGCGGTGAAAAACTTGTGTCTCCAATAGGACTGTCATCTTTGAAACCATTTCTAGTCTCTGGATTTAAATCGCAGTTTTTATTATCTGAAGGTGAGCCAAATGAATAACTTTCACCAAGTTGTAAACCACCACTAATTTTCTTAAGTTTTACAGAAGATGTTCCAAGAAAACCTGGAAATGACAACTTAGAAGCAGATGGTATAGGAGGAATGAGTCCATTATCATCAACTATACAGTTTTCTTTACAAGGCAAGAGGGAGGAGGTTTCACCATGAATGACATTGTTCTCTAGTGCGTCAATATTGCCTTTTACCACAATATTAGGGGATAATGGAATTCCTTGCACTTTATTTGTCTCCAAATTTGAAATCACTTCCTGTTTGTCATTTACCTCTGTGTTTTTTCCTTTCAAACTGAGCAAGTCTGTAATGGTTAATTTTAGCTTTTCATTTTCTAGAGGACTGGACACATTATCTAAAATCCTTTGCAGTCCTGGACTTAAATCAAATGATGCCCCTGACCATATGAATGAATTATCTTGCCTTGTCCCAGTAAATTTGGATTTTTGAGACCTTTTATCTTTATCTCCTCCAATTACTTCTCTTTGGGAATAATCATTACCCACAATCACTGGATCACTCAGTTCTAATACTCTAAGAGATCCTGCAGTATTATGTTTCTCTTGGACAGGAAATACGTCTACATTATCCAAAGCTTCAACCATCTGAGCAGAATCCATTTCTGAAAATACAGTAGACTCATCACTGAAACAAGACAATGGCTGCTGATTATCTTGATTCTCATTCACATCTGATTTTTTAATTGGGCCCTCTGGTTGTAGACACAGAGAATCAGCAAAATGGACTGAAGTTATTTCAGAAGGAAGGCGTTCTTTTGCTTGTACATCAGGTGGTTGTTCTTCTACCAGGTACTCTTCACTGAAACTGTCAAACAGTAAACTACCACTCAAATTCAAACTTGTTTCAGGAACTGGCAGACATTCTACTTCTATATCAGTACGAGTTCTCATTTTAGGAACCAGAGGTATAACTGGTTTCATAGCTTCTTGTGTTTGATAACCTTGAAGAAAACTATTTAATTGGGAGTCAGTAACAGAAAGTTCATTGCCTCTAAAACATGGGTCATTTTCCCCTATTAATATTGGAGAATAAAAAATTGGGCTTTCTGGAGTCAGGTTATCAACCCCATGTGAATCAGTGCTTTGTTTCATAGCATCTACAGTCTTAAGTTTCAAATGACTTGTCATTCCTGGTGAATGTTGTTCACCTGGAAAAGTAAAGTGAATCTCTTTCTGAAAGGAGCTCACTGAGCTCTGTTTGTCTAGGCTCTTCTGCATCATTCCTGTTGCCAGGCTGGTATCCTTTGCTCCTTCTTGCTTGGCATTTTCAGTTGCTATCTGTTGAATTATTTTCTCTGACTGAGTATCCAGGTAGAAACTATCTTCAAAATCACAGAGATCTAAACCTAAGTCAGAAACATGATTATTTTTAGTTCTGTCTGCTGCATAAGCATCTGTTTTTACTTGTACTCTAAGGGTATTCAGAATATTCTCACGCTGGCCTCCTGATTTACCAAATGCTCCACTTAGTAGATGTACTCCACTGGATATCTCAGTGCTGCTTATGTTATCTCCTGATACCTGAAGATTACTTGATTTATTTTCCTCAGCATTAAACTTTGTACTTTCACATTTCATAACAACATTTGAGTCCCTATTCATATAACTGCTGTCTTTCTCATAGGGCATTTGTCTTGCTATTGGTTTTTTCAGTTTGGTGTAAGTATTTGTCTGTTTATCAAACTGCTTTTCCAGGCACTGGTTAATTGGATGGGTGTCATGGTGTTTCACATTAACATGCTGGTTTTTTGAATCATTTTGTATCAGCACTTCATTTGTTTTTTCTGATTCAACAGCTAATCCTCTTCCATTTTCACTAACCACACTGGTGGCTTGATGAGTCACATTTTTATTCTGGGATCCTGTGATAAAATATTCCACAAGAATATCATTAGATACTTTATTGTTCCTTGAACAACTTTGTTCTGTTTGTGATGGGAATGATACTTTGCTATATCTTCCCTCAGCACAGAAAGATATGTTTTTAGCAAATGGCTCTGGACTTCTAAATTCCATATTCTTCTCATCTGAAGTAAATGACTCTTCACAATGAATAGGATTAGACAGAGTCTGTTCTTGTAAATTGATTCTACACATCCTAGTGTCTTTCACAGGGCTACTGTCTCTAGATCGTTTTAGATGCTTACTATGTTTCCAAGATTGAGAGGTTGTACTCATCTCTTCTGAACTGAAATTCAAAGCTTCTTTTTTTGTTTTCTCAGATGAGAGAGTCTGAACAACTTTCGTAGTGCTTGCTTTCCCCTCGTTCAGAGAGGTCCCTAGCTTTTCTTTATTTATACTCAAAGAAGCCCGTCTTTTTGCTCTGGAAATGGAATGCAACTGACATTCTTGATGCCCATCCTGAAATTTATAATAAAAGGAATCTGTATGCTCTCTACTTTTATCTAAATCTTGCACTGTATTTGGTAAATGAGTAACAGAAGAATCATTAAATATTGTGTTACTTTTTTTCTTTGATGCTAATCTTTTATAAGAACTCTTAGTTTGGGGTATAAATTTGTGTTCTTTTACTTCTGATTCACTGCAGGTCAATGAGTGTGTATCAGAATTTAAAAGGGAATATGGACTCCACTGCACTCCCATTTCAACTAAGTCCTGCTGCAGAATCATTCTGGCTTCTTCTACTATAAGAGTTGCCGCTTCCCTTTCAGTTAAATCTTTTCTGCCAGTCACCCAAATAGTTCGCATATTCCGACGCTCTTCAACTGCTTCCTCTTCCTCATCCACTGCCTTTCGGGTACTATACAAGAGGTAGGAAAAGAAATAAATTAATGCATTGATTCATTCATTAATACAAGTATTTATTAAGCATCAATCTGAGCTTTTCTAGGAACTGAAGAAATAGCACTGAACAAGAGGGAAATATATCTACTCTCATAGCACTTACATTATAGTTGGGGAAATCAGAAAGTAAACAAATGTTAAAATGCATTCTGTGTCAACTGGTGATAGATAAGAGCTGTGTAAAAAATTGAAGCACAATTGTGACCACCTAGAGGGGTGGGAAAGGGAGGATGGGAGGGAGATGCAAGAGGGAGGAGATATAGGGATATATGTATATGTATAGCTGATTCACTTTGTTATAAAGCAGAAACTAACACACCATTGTAAAGCAATTATACTCCAATAAAGATGTTAAAAAAATGAAGCACCAGAAAGGGATAGGTGGTTCTGCAGTTTTTAAATAGCATCATTAGGGAAGGCCTCACTAAGACAGAGTCTTTAAATGGAAACCTGGAGTTTATTGACAGAATTTGAAAGACAGTTCAGAGTAACTACAAGAGATTCAAAATGAAGAGAGAAAGTTCAGAATTGAGAGACCCAGAGAAGGAGAACCCCATATTTTTCATACAAATTCTGCCCAAATATCTGGCTGACCTCAAAACTATGCAAGTGTGGAGAGACTCCAAGCAGCTAGGTGAAAGTCTAAACAACTGAACAGAGATTTGAGCTATTGCCTACAACAGGAAAAGTTTGAGCTTAGCCAAGCTGACTGACAAAATATCAGTGCTCTTCATAGTAAAATAATAGATTCTACACCCTAAAAGGTCAAACATACGTAACTGAAGTACCATGAAGAGAAGATAAACAGGATGAGGCATAAAAATTATGGAAGCTGGGAAACTTTTGTTTACAACCAAGATAAAATAACAGGGACCAATTTAGCCTCTCACCCAAAACAACTAAAAACTGAGGCTAGGTCATAAAAGACATTGCAGTCTCCATTTTGCTCTCTTTTGGGTCACTCACTCTGGGGGAAGCCAACCATCATGGCAAAAGGATCTCAAGCAGCTCTATGGAGAAGTTCACGTAGAGAAATGAACACCAACCTGCCAGCATGTGTGTGAGGCATCTTTAAAGCAGATCTAAGTCAGCCCTTCAGATGACTACAGTTCTGGCCAACAACTTAACTACAACCTCCTGAGGAGCTCAAACCAGAACTACGAGGAAAGGTACTCCCAAATTCATGACTTGCAAAAACTTTGAGTAAATATATATTTACTAGTTGCTTTTAAGACACTAAGTTCTTAAGTAATTTCTTCCATAGCAAGAGTTAACTAAAATGCCTAGTAAAACTATTGAACTTCAAAGATATAGAAAATATATCTCGGGACTTCCTTGGTGGTGCAGTGGTTAAGAATCTGCCTGTCAATGCAGGGAACACGGGTTCGAGCCCTGGTCTGGGAAGATCCCACATGCCGTGGAGCAACTAAGCCTGTGCACCACAACTACTGAGCCTGTGCTCTAGAGCCCGCGAGCCACAACTACTGAGCCCATGTGCCACAACTACTGAAGCCCACGCACCCTAGAGCCTGTGCTCCGCAACAAGAGAAGCCACTGCAATGAGAAGCCTGTGCACCCCAATGAAGAGTAGCCCCTGCTCACCACAACTAGAGAAAGCCCACACACAGCAACGAAGACCCAATGCAGCCAAAAATAAATAAACAAACAAATAAATGTTAAAAGGAAAGAAAAGAAAAGAACTCTCAAGGCCTACATATTTGGAAGGGCAAAAGAATCACACTCCCGTAAGAATTCTCGAAAACAGCATACAAAGCAAAGAAACAACATTTTCAAAAAACTCAATAAAAGAAAGTATAGACCAAGGATTTCTATCCAGCCAAGGTGTGCTTCAAATATTAAGGTTATGGAAAATCTGTCTGAAACACACAAGAACTTGAAGAATTCTATATTATATAAGCCCTCCTCAAGGAACCTAAAGCTACTAGAGGATAAGTTTCATCCACTCAAGAGAGGAAGGAATACTTCAGAAATAAGAACGATGGTAAGAATCTGAATAACTAAAAATGTAGATTATATTAGTCTTCCAACCCTACCCCCCCACAAGGGTGGAGGCAAAGGTGGAAAATTAATGTATGCAAGTTTTATATTGAGATAAAGTAGAAAGAATGCACTTTGAAAAAGGGAGAGGGAAAAAGAAAGTTAAAGTAAGCTCAATGTCAGTGACTGTTGTTCCGGCAATAGGTAGGAATTACAGGATACAATTAAAATCTTGACAAACCATATAATAAAAAGTACAAAAGCACCCATTAAAACAAAAATATACACCTTTCTAAATTTAAAAATAAAATACCAAAGAATACCCTTGGGTGGAGAAAGAAACAGCAAATATCACATAATACACATAATTATAAAATAATTTGAGAGAATTGAAACCAAACATGTTATTCATATTGATAAATGTGAATGGGATTAAATCATCTATTAAAAAGATCTTCAATTTGTTTCAGAAAGCAAAACACAACTACAACTCAATGTGGTACAAAAAAGCATACCTAAAACAAAGTAATTCAAAAAGGCTAAAAATAAAGGAATGGGCAAAGGAATTCCCAGGCAAAGGGAAACAAGAAGAAAGCAGTGAGGGATATTCCAAGAAGGGTATAATTTAATGCTCAAAACCAAAAGCACAACAAAGATAACTATCAATCAGTCATATTTACTATGAACATTTACACTCTAAATAACAAGCAACCACATTTGTGAAGCAAACACTGTAAGAGATACAAGGAGACAAAGAGAGAAGTGTACTAACAATTAGTAGACTTTAATAAACCATTCTTATTAAAAGACAGATGAAGTACTGGCAGGGAGGAATAAATAGGAATGAATAAGACTTAATTAACATAATCAAAAAGGTAGATTTTGTGAAAATATCTCAAACATTTTACTTTTATAATAGAGAATACAACTATCTAGTTTGTATTGATCATATATTAGGAAACAAAGAAACTGCCAGTGAATTCCATAAAGTAGAAATGTTATAAACAACATGCTTATATTGCAATGCAATAAACTAAAAATTATTAACAACAAAAAAGAACTTCTACCCAGGCAAAAAAGGGAAAACATGCAAATTCCATAATTCCTAAAAAAAATAATGAAAGCCCTAAATATCAGAATCTATGGTACATTTAAAATAAGAGACCACAGGAAAATTCACAGTACTAAATTCATAGTATTAAAATAAAAACACACAGTATTTTATCAATAAAAATATGAATGTCAACCAATTAAACTCCTAGTTCAACAAAAAGAACTAGAAAAAGTATGACAAAGTAAAACAAAAGAAAGCAGTAGGTAGTAATAAAATTCAAAAAATAGGATTTAATGAGGTAGATTTTTTTAATAGACCTAACTAGTAAAACAAAATACTTGATTTTTTAAAATTTACAAAATAGACTACTAGTTAATCTGATCAAAAAGAAAACAGAAAGCAGAAATTTACAAAATAATAAATCAAAAAAGAGGCATAGCCAATGAAATAGAAGAAATATTTAAAATTCCTAACAGACTAATTTATAGATTGCTATGAAAATATATTTGAAAATCCAGATGAAATAGATAATTTCGTTGGGAAAGAAAGGCTACCAAAATTGACCCCACTAGACATAGAAAGCTTAAAGAGATTAAGTTCTGAAAAAATAAAATAGAGAAGGTGATCAGAGAATTAACCCCATAAAAAGGCACCATCCAAGACTGTTTCATAGGGTAATCATATCAAACCTTTAACCAGTCCCAAAGTACTGAAAATAAGGGAAAATCATCCTTTTTGTTTTTCATGAAGAAAGTCTGATATGAAAACTTGAGTAAAGACAGTGCAAAATACACATACAAAAACTGTAGACTAATATTATTTATGGATAACAATGCGAAAGTATACTATATTAAATATTAGCAGATAGAATCCAACATCATGTAAAAAAATAATATAACACGACCAAGTGAAATTTATTCTGGAACATAAAACTGATTCAATATAGGAAATCTATTAATATAACATGCTAAGAGATGTAAAGGGGGAGAAACCTATGACTATCTCCATAGATACTGAAAAAGCCTTTAACAAAATTTAAAACCCATTCCTGATAAAAAATATACGAGAAAATTGCAATTAATGGACATTTTCTTAAAATGATTACACACACACACACACACACACACACACACACACCCCATAGTCTTGAAGTCAGTATCTTACTAGGGTAGCAGAGGCATTTCCACTAGGATCACAAACAAAGCAAAAATGTCCACTATCTCTATTACTACTGTCTACTACCACTACCTATTAGAGCTATTAGCTAATTCAATTAGACCAAATAAATCAGTTAGATGCACAAGAATTGTTAGGGAAAAAGTAAAATAATTCTATTTGCAAATGATACGACAATATATCTGGAAAATCCTTGAGAATCAATGATAAAAGTAATTTAAACAAAAGTATTCAGAAAATAGCACGATAAAAAAATATAAAACTCAATAGCCTTTACATATTCAAATAATAACCATGTAGAAGACATAGAAGAGAGCCACTAATTAAAAACAGGATAATGATTAAACAGGAATAAATTTAACAAGAAATGTACAAAATTTGTATGAGGAAAACTAAAACTCCTGAAAACCTGTATGAGGAAAATATTTTAAAACTCCTGAAAAATCAACAAGACTAGATCCAATGCAAAGATATTACCTATCCTTGGGTAGGTTCACTCAACATTATAAAGATTTCAGTTCTATTAAATTTCAATCGAATTCTAATACAATATCAAAAAGCACTTTAAGTTTCATATGGGCAAACATGCAAGAACAGCCAAGAAAATACTGAAAAAACATAAGGTAGAATTTACTCTACCAGACATTAAAACACACTATAAAGCCCTTATAATTAGAAGCGTGGTACTGGCTCATTAACTGACAGAAAGAATAGCAAATAGAATAGAAAGTCCAGAAATAGACTTAATTACATATGGATATTTAATATATGATGGTGGCATCTCAAATCACTGGGACAAAGATAAACTTTTTTATAAATGGGAACCATTGAGAAATAAAATTGGATCCAGACTTAACACCATACACAAAATTAAATTCTAAATGAATCAGGAATCCAAATGCAAACTTACAAATACTAGAAGAAAACGTGTGAATTCCTCTTTAACCTCAATATATGAAAAACCTTTCTAACTATGACAATTTAGAAGCAAAAAAAAAAAAGATTGCTAAAAAATAAATGAAAAGAAAAATAAAAATTCTGCATGGTGAAAACAATGCAATAAAGTCAAAAGACAATTGATAAGTTTTTGAGAAAAATGTATGAAATATACATGTGAAACAAATGGCTAAGAACCCTAATCAGTTTTAAAAAGAAAAGATTCTAAGACTCTTTAAAAAGGAGAGGGTAAAAACCAAAATCTAGTAGAAACATAAGGAAAAGACATAACCAGATAATTCACAAAGATATATTTCTTTAAATAATCCTGAAAATAAGAAAAAATATTCACCATCACGCACATTTAGAGAAATGCACATTAAAACCATACTGAGATACAACTTCTCATCTATCCAACTAGTAAAAATGAAAACCTTTTTGTCAAAGAGAAAAACCAGAGGCTCCAAATGGCATCACTTGTGCTAAAGCCCATGATACCAAGCCTAGATTTAATACATAACCTAAATACAATTTAAACCTTCATCAGAAGTGTAATCTTTTTTTTTTTGAAATATAGTTGATGTACAATAAGAGCTGTATTTTTTTTTTTTTTTTTGGTTTAAAGACAAGCTTGTAAGGATTGGCTACTCCAAAGTTCTAAGGAATATAGCTAACTCAAATGCTTTTCAAGATCAAGTTATCCAAGATAATCTTTAGGAAGTAAAAGCTAGTTTAAGTTTGTCGCTTTAATTAAAACAGACAAGTCTTAATAGTTGTCAGCATTAATTATATTTTTATTCTACCTAAGCTAACAAATTTGTCAGCAAGAAAATAACTTGGTATGATGAAATTTTCATTAGTAACCTAAATATAATTGTTTAGAGCAAGTAAATTAAATAAATAAAAGTAGAATAAAAAGATTTTCTAGGTGAACTTTTGAAATAAGTTTTCCAAATCTTTAGCCTGAAACCCTAAAGTTTTGCTAAGCTTAGGTTAAGTAATGGAAATTTATTGAACATTTAGATCATTCCAAATAAGATAAAATAGGTGAAAGATTAATTACTGAACACAGCTTTATCTACTTTTGGCTTTCTATTGTTTAAAAACTAAAGATAAAATTTGGGATTATTAGTAAGCATGTTTGGTGCTGCCAACTATTGGCACTTGCCATCTGCCTCTACAAGGATTAAATCATGAGCTGCTGCAGCTGCTGACCTTCAACACCCCCTGAAAGGAGTTCAGGGTGGAGATCAGGAATGAGGCACTTCATGCTCTGGGAAAAACTGGCAGAAAAGGTCTTCAGATAGATATTTTCAGGAGATTTTATGAGCCCAATTCTTACATTCCTCATATCTAGAAAAGCACTAAAATCATTAACAGTGACGCCTGCTCCTCATGACTAGCAGCAAGCCTCTGCCAAAATGTGTGCTTGGCTGCTCGTACCCCCCTTCACTAAAGTCATATAACACTGACCTTCCCCGCTGCCTCTTTGGAGCGGCTTCTCAGAGCTACCTGAAATGCTGTCTCCTGGGCTATAGTTCTCATTTTGCCCCAAATAAAACTTAACTCACAACTCTCACATTGCGCTTTTTTTTTTTTTTCAGTCAACAGTGCCATGCTAAGAAAGTTTCTATGAGAAAGCACATGTTTCTAGAAGTTACAAAGATTACTTATAATTTTGCCAAGCTTCGGAATGCTAGTGTAAGAGTCCACAACTGTTTAGTTCCTAAATTTTAGCCAGAAATTAAGGTTTTCAAAAGATTAAAAATTCTAATATATGTAATTAAAGCTACAAGAAACAACAAAGGAAACATCTCCATATGCAAGAAAAGCACGATATGCTTTTGGCTAGAAAAGGCATGAGAGACTTCCCTGGCGGCACAGTGGTTAAGAATCTGCCTGCTAATGCAGGGGACACAGGTTCGAGCCCTGGTCCAGGAAGATCCCACATTCCACAAAGCAATTAAGCCCATGTGCCATAACTACTGAGCCTGTGCTCAAGAGTCCATGAGCCACAACTACTGAAGCCCGCAGCCCTAGAGCCCGTGCTCCGCAACAAGAGAAGCCACCGCAATGAGAAGCCTGCACACCGCAACTAGAGAAAGCCCGCGTGCAGCAACAAAGACCCAACGCAGCCAAAAAATAATTAATTAATTAATTAATTTTTTAAAAAAACAACGAAAAGAAAAGGCATGAGGAATGAAGATGCATTTTGTTAAGGGAAATGAGAGTAATTTTGTCTGAACTAGAGCTTCTGGTTATAAAGGGTAAACTAAAGGCATACAAAAATCTTTTCTCTCTTCACTGAAGAGAGAAAAGATTTTACCTTGTGTAATCAAGCTGGCTAAAACTGACTTATTATAAGCATTTTAAAAATTAAGTTTTAATATCAATAGTGTACTTATATAAAACTAGAACTTAATTTTCCTTCATCTGCTAAATAGACAATCGAGTATTGTTTCATATGGACCTGTGATCCTATTTAGTCAAGTGTCCAAACCATTTGATATCTTTGACAAACTTCCCCAAATCAAATTCTGAATGATGTCTTTTGACCACAAACTAACTTTGAAATTTTTCAGAGGCCCCTGGAACATTTCAAAAGATGTTAGGCTTATTTGATATGTTAAATAACATCGGAAGCATTACCAAACAAGAAGTAACATTAAGCCTTCTTTATGTTGTACTTGATTAGGTGTGTAAGTGTTCTAGAAATTGTGTGAAATTCCTAGAAACTTGATATATCCTGGTATAATCCTAACTTATAATTCTAGTCATTATCTTAAAATGGTGTACGACATCCTCTGGGACCCCAATCAGAAATGGGTAACAAGTAAACAATCCTTTTACTGCTATTCACTTACTTTCTAAAATTACTCATCAAAATTGAGGCTCACACTAAAAATATTGAACCTGAGTAACAGGGAAATGACCTAGCTGACTTTCATGTAAAGGCAACAGAATCTATATAAAGATTGTGGCAAGTGTTGATGAGATTCGTTCTACTTCTCCAAAAATGACCCGCTTACTGCCAGACCTGATGTCCTTATAACAGATGACAGTCTGCTCCTGAATCAGAGAAACTAAGATGGGTAAACAATGGCTGTAAATTAAACAAACAGCTGGAGCTGTGGGAAAACCAAGATGGCCTCATGGTTCTTCCTGGCTCCCTGACAAATCTCATTTTTCTGTTTTCCCATTCCTTCACCCACCACAGTATATGTAAGAACAACTATTTGTGTCCCTAAAGGCCTTAGGCTTCCTCCCTCTGGGCCCTTGAAAAACTGTATTCAAGCAGGAAAAAGTATTAATTACATAGGACTACATGACCTGAGGAGGATACTCTAATGTTTCTGTTCTTCCAGATTTAAGGAGACCTTTTCTTAAGCTATCTATGACTTAACAACAATTTGGTAAAGTATACCTTTGTGAACAAAGATGAAACATTTTCTCCCCACCTGATCCCTCCAGAATTCAGGAACTCTCAGTGAATATTCTTACTCTCTTAACAATTTATTTGCTTGCATAAGTTCAATAACAATCTGTTCTCCTTATAACAGGATTCAATTAGAAACACTGGCTATATTACCAAGGCTTTGACTGGAATGTCATATTTGAGAAAGGTGTGCACAGACTCAGATATGACCAGATAGCTTCAAAGAACTGCTTCAAAACAAAATCAACCAGGTACCTTGCTTACAAGGTTTCAGCAAAGCAGTCTTAAAAAAGGACTTATATGGCCAATCATTATTCTTGCTGTACTTATATAAATAATCAGGCCAAGTTTAATGCAAACAAATTAGTTTTACTATGATTATCTTTGGTTAAAAAAAATATAGGGGTAATTAAAGAGAAAAAAATTATCTTTGCACCTTTGTAGATAGTATTAGATTCTAGTCCTGTTAATTGTCTTTGAGGTTTTATTACATACCTGTAAACTGGACTGGATCCTGAATTCTTCTAGTGTCCTTAAATATCTGGCTACAACTCACCAAATTAATATTTCCAATTTTCTCCCACCCTTCTGATTTGACATCACTAAGAACAAAGGCAGCCTTTGAGCCCTGTCAGAAGGGAGCTTACCAAGTGCTCCTGACCACTGACCCTGATGCAAAATTATGGAAAGCATTGAGCCTTGGGTACATGTCTCACAGCTAAGGACGACCACCTGACATCTGGTCCTACACAACACTGGAGACCCCTGAATCAAAATGATGAGTAAGAAAAGTCACTGATATTGATGTCTACTGCTTTCACCCAAGACACCAGATTCAAGTCTTCTTGCTTTAGTTAAACATGAAACCCATTCTCCTTTTCTTTCTTAATTTCACTCTGGCATTGGCCTGGAAAGATAACACCCTCATCTGTATCTCCCAGGCCATTACTAAGAAGGGATAAGCTTCAGTATTTAGGATAACTCTATTTTAGGATGGGAGATTCTCTTTCCACATGCACTAAAAACCTGACTGACTCCTGGCTTGAAAAGGTAAATGCAGCAGTCCCTGTGAATAAATCTTTTATCAGTATTCCTTAACAGGAATGGTTTGCATCCCGACAGGTCTTGTCTTTGTCTGTGGTGGTTATCATTCTCCTTGGGCCCATATGAATGCCCATATGGCTGGCACACAACTGTACTAGGCGTCTTAGGTTATCTAACTGTGCCCCTAACTGTTCTAGAAAAGGTCTAACAGGAGGATTCATGATTCAAGAACTGCTTCCTTTGGCAGGGTCTACTTCCCTGATTAGGAGTTAAAACAAAGAAGAATATAATCAGGAACCTTTCCTCAACTCTTAGAGAACATTGCAGATTCCATTGCTAGGGCACTAATTGCCCAACAAAAATACTTAGACTCTCTGGTCACAGTTGCTCTTGATAATAAGATAGCCCTTGATAATCTTTTAGCTGAGCAGGGAAGTGTCTGTGCTATGACCAATACCATCTGTTGTACCTGGATTGACACTTCTGGTGAAGCTGAAACTTAATTATGTAAGATCACTGAGTAAGCCACTTGGCTTAAAAGGGTGACTCCTTCAACAGTGTCTTTGACTGGTTTGGGTCTTGGGGACTATGGCTCTGAAGCACACCCCAAATACTGGGAGTTATCCTATTTATAGCTGTCATAAACATCAGCACATTGGATTCTCTCAAAAGTTTTAAATGCATGTTCACAGCCACTGACCAGCAGAGAAGTGATCTCCCTGAGTGGAACATCAGAAAAGAAATGAGGAGAACAGGCACCTTAAAAATTGTGAACCTGTAACAGGGAAGAACAAAATCTGACTCCATGTTGGATCTGTTTCTTTTACTTAACCTTTGCTTCCTGTTGCTTTTGTGACTATAATCACTAAAAGGATGCTCTTTATAGCTATAAGCATACATAGTGGCATCCCTTGGGGAACCCTGCCCCTCTGCCTCAATGTTAAACCAAAGTGCCTTCATTCAGCTCACAGGGAAACACCCTGCCCCTGCCCGCCCGTGAATGGCTGCAAGAAAGAAGAAATTAACACATCTCCTCCCAGACGCTGGCCAAACCAGAAGATATTTTGCAAGACTTAGAGCCTTTTTACTTTACTTCCTCACCTCCTCCCCATCTCTGTTCTATAAAAGAAACTAGCATCCAGACCCAGATAAGATGGTACTCTAGGACTCTAGTCTGCCATCTTCTCGGATGCCCAGCTTTCCAAATAAAGTCGCTATTCCTTGCCTCAACACCTCATCTCCTGATTTATTGGTCTGTTGTGCAGCAGAACAAGCTTGGACTTGGTAACAAACCTGAAGTCATGGCCTGTGAATATCACAGGAGTTCATCAAAGACATCATGACCTATGGATAGCACAACAAAGATCAACAAAGCTGCAGAGCAGTAGTTGAGAGCGAAGCTAATGCCTTAAATTTTGATCACATCTCTCAGGCTGAGAGTATGATGAAAAGGAGGGAACTGTTAAAGAGAAAAGCCACAGGCCCCAAATGGCTAAAGCCCATGATACCAAACCTAGATTTAATACCTAACCTAATTGCAGTTTTGACCTTCACCAGAAATGTAATCTTAATCAACCAGTCTAGAATTTCCTGGTCAGCACCAAGAGGTAATCTGTCCATCCTCCGTCCCCACCCCCCCCGCACCCCCACCCACCCCCAAGATACAATCTGCATGATAAAACCCCCTTGCCTTTCCCTTTTACCCCCAAAAAGCTGCCCTGGTATAAAAATAATCCTTTCTTTTATTTTGCTAATAGCTCCTTTGCCCTATCCTTCTTCCTACAAAAACCTTCCATCTTTTAGTAAAACCCCTTCTAGTTCCTAGATTGGATGCTGCAATTCATGAATCACCTAATAAAGCTAGTTGGATCTTCAAATTTACTCAGCTGAATTTTGTTTTTTAACAACATCCAACAATGGATTCTACTGGTGAGCTGAGGGGTAATAGACTAGTGAGAGTGTAACTTGGCTAGACCCTTCTGCAGAGCAATTTGGAATCTAATAAATCTATATATATGCACTTACCTTCTGAAATCTCACATCTAGGAATTTACTCTGAAGAAACATCACCAACAATATGAAAATACATATGCACAAGGTAATTCATTACAGATTGTTGGTAATGGCAAGCTATTTGAGACAATCTGAATGTTGGATGGGTTTTCTGGCTTTTACGTACCGGGCACTGAAAGGGTGGCCAGTCTCCAAATACATCAGTTTCTATTCAGAAAATTAACATTAATACAATACTGTATCTAATCTACACACCTTACTCAAAATTTACCAATTGTTCCAAGTATGTCCTTTTTCTAATCCAATCTAGAGTAAGGTGGTACATTTAGTTGTCATGTCTCTTTAGCTTGCTTTAATTGGAATCAGCTCCTCAGTCTTTGTTTCCGTGACCTTGATATTTTTGAAAAGTGCTGGCCAATTATTTTGTAGAATGTCTCTCAATTTAGGTTTGTCTGATGTTTCTCTACAGTTAAATTTACATTAGACATTTTTGATAAAAATATTCCAGGAGTAATGTTGTGTCTTTCTCAGTATGTCACATGAGGAGGCAGATAATGTTGATTTCTCATATTACTATGTTTCATTAATTTTGATCAGTGAAGGTTCTGGGCTTTCAGAAGAATCATAGTCATGGCAATAATAGCTTTAGAATCACACAGAAGAGATTCCAAAATATGTTTACAAATTTTTTCCAATTAAATTTTTAAAAATGTGTACTGACTTCAGATGACTCCCTGGAAGGGTTAAGTATGATATGTGGTATGCTGTTACCACAGAGATACTCCCACATCTGAATTTTTTCACCTCAGGTCTTTTATTACATATTTCTAAGCAACTATGAATATATCCAAAGATTCTGTGAAAATCACAGGCTCCAGAGGAGATCAACACCTTTACAAGTAGGTTTTAAAGCATACTCTATGTAGGTTTCAGCCAGAGGCACACCCCAAAGTGACAAAATCTCCCACCAATGGATCTGCCAATCTGGGGTCACAGGGGATTACCCTGCCCCCACAGCTCCACATTCTCTGCTTGGGTTGCATATGCTTAAGACTCCAAGCAATTTCATCCTTCAAAATCTAGGTAGAGGTAGCTATACAGCTATAGGTATGCTGGCTGTAGTGCATGCTGTACTAGGGCCCACTAGTAGGAATCACACCTGCCGTTGCTGCCGAAGTACAGGAAGTAGAGCCCATGATGTGAGATGGCACTGCGCAGTGAGGCCCTTTCTTTGACTATGCTCCCATCCCTTCACACATGTTTCAAGTTTCAGAGCATGTGTCAAACCAAAGAGGAAAGAAGCACTGAACTGGAAATGAGATTAATGCTCTAATTTAGGACAAATTTTTAAAACCTGAAAATAAAACTGTTAATACTTGAAACTGCCTAAACAGCTATAGAATCTAGCTAAGATTCCATATAACAGTGAGTTCAAAGAATAGTGGTTGAGAAAATAATTAAGCTATTCCTTGATAATATGCTGAGTCCAGCCCATTCAATGAATTCGTTACACACTTACACACACACACACACACACACACACACACACACATCAAGAAGTCCTCTTCTCATAAACTGTTTTTGAGGGACTAGTATTCCAAAGAATATTCAAGAAGAGTATATTTTAAAGTTTTCTTGCCTGAAGAAAATCTAAGATGAGTCCTGGATATATACTGAGAACTAAAATCCATCAAAGCAGAAACATTGGTAACTTAACTTTACTCAAACTTTCTAGGAGAGAGTTATGATACATTTAGAAGTGTCTTTAAAGTCATAAAATATATTTTAAACATACAAAAAAAGAAAAAAGTAATCCTCAAGGGGAAAAGGAGCCACATTTTCTTCCACTTATACCAAATATGGCACGATATTATCTAAGGGAAAAATATTTTAGTATATTATCTATTATTTACAAATTGACCTGTTTTCATTTAATAACATATGTAGACAAGGGGTTTTTTCTTACCTTTTAAAAGGCACAGCATTTTTCAGAACACTTTCCACGTCAGCAACATCTGCTCTGGCAAGATCGGCCACAGTAAGAAAGCCAGAAGCATAGAGGAATCTGGCTCTCTGTGCATTAAGTAAGGATACCCGGACCAGGTCACACAGCTCCCTCTGGATGCCAAATGTAAGACGCTTCTGAAACTGGGACAGTAGTAGCTCCATGTTGTGCCAGCCCAGGCGGTTGGAAAACACTGTAATCATCCCTAGAATATTCATATAATATTTATTGAATTAAAAATTCTTTCTAGACCAATTCTCCGTTTCTTGAGATGTATTTTTATTTCACTGTTGTTGTTATTTTTTCTGCAGAATTATAAAGTTTAACAGGCCCAAGGTATAAAATAATAGGAGAGCAGACATCTTTAAGGGCCTAGCTAATTGGCTAGACACATTAAATATCATCTCATTTTTTCTTAATCATGAACTTGCATTTGAAAAAATTGAGGCAGAGCACATAAACACAAAACAAACAAAAAGCCCTCACTAGTTTGCCTCTCTCTCTCTATTTTTTTCCTTACTTTCTTTAAAGAAGAAAGAACTCTTAAAACAGGTAAAGAAGTCTTTTCACCTAGAGGAAAACAAGAGAGCTAATTTAAATTGTCAAGTGCTGAGAGGATTATTTACAAAGAGTGAAAGTCCCATTGATAATTTCATAAAAAAAAAAAAAAAAGGTTGCCCAGCTTGATAGCTATACCCTCTTGAAATAAAGAGGCCAGAGTAGCCAAGTCTCAAGTCATTAAGAAAATCACTTCCCTACAAGAACATTAACCCTAGAGGTAATCTGAGATCTTTGATGCCAGTGAGTTGAAGGGTAAGTCTCTCCCTTCTTACTACCCTCTCCTGGCATCTTTCCCTCGGTAATCTCTCATGCACACAATTTCACAAGGAAACTTCTTACACATGTAAACACACTCTCCAGCAGCCCAGGATTTCCCTCCTAAGGGCTTAAGGATTTCTTGGTAAAATCAGACCTAGAACTTCCCTTGTTTGCCTAGCTTAGAAGATAAGAGTTTAATTTTATTAAGAAAGACCAGTATTTCCTTAGAGAACAGATATTTAAAACAATGAGACAGAAGTCCAGAAAGCCCTCTCCACTTGCCATCTTCCACAATAACAAGTATTAATCAATAACTTGATGAAAAAATGAAGACCAGTGAGAACTGTGTCTGTTTCTTCTTACAATATGCTCCCCCACCAAAAAAAAAAAGACAGAAAAACAGAAAGAAGAGCGATGGTCAGCAGGTTGCTAGGGAATGGAAGGGGACCAAGATCCAGACACTCAGCCAGCTGCCAGTCTTCTGTAGCAGGGTAACTGAGCCCACAGGAATCATAGTTTTGGGTGTTTTGATGATGACAGGAACTATATAAAATTATGGCTTAACGTGATCCCCTCACTTTTAGAGAAACCTACAGTAAAATGGAATTTGAAAAAAAGTAATCTTAACTTGACCTCAAACCACAGAGTCTTAAATAAATGTGGGAACACTTGTTTAACTGACCTGCATAAACAGCAGCCGACTGTTGTAACGATTGAATCTGTCCACGACTGCATCCATATTTCTGATTAATTTCCTTTAAGGGAACTTCACTGATTAAATCTAATAGCACAAGACTGGTAAAAAACCTAGAAAGTAAATTACCAAAAGTATGGTAAGAGGTCACTTATGTCTACTATGAAAGTACAATGTATGTTGAGAAACAAGAAAGAACCAAAAAAGGTAAGAGGGTGAGAAGGTGAGAAGATTCCTAATAGGATATAGGATTAGTGGACAAAGAGCTCAATGTTCGTAAATTCTAACATACGTTAGTACTATAGCAAAAAACTAATATCTGTATAACAAAAAGATTTTGTTCATATTTCAATAATGCTAACTAATTTTAAGAAATGAGACTGGGTTCAAGAAATATGATGGCACAAAAATTTTAAAGAACACTTGATACACAATTATATCACCTAATCATATTTCAATCAAAATTTGGTTATAAAGAAGTTTTGATGTGAAAGGCAATTGTGCCACAAATAAGCCAAGTATATAATCCTTACAAAATTTACACTTGACTATGATGTAAATAATATGAGACTAATGCTTTAAGAAAAATAATTTTATTATATTTCAAAGAAGCTAAAGCCTGTACAATTTCCCCACCTGAATCTTTTAATTGGCTCTTCCCTACTGGTAACAAATCAATTCAAAGGATGATACAAACCATATCCTCAAATGGAGCCACACTAAGTTGGCAATTCTGATCATATCTTCTTTAAGGGAAGAAAGTAATTAAGAGTTCTACTTTAAAAAGTCTTGATATATAGTGGCTTCTTATAAGCTACAAAGAAGAAACTAAAATATCAATAAATTCAGTAAATACAAGAAGTTGAAAATTTTTACTATATTCAGCCAAAACTTTTATTTTAATGACAATGAAAGTGATTACAATAAACTGAACATCTACTGTATATCCAATACTGTGTTAAAAACTGGATAGTCCAGGCTCCTTGATAGTTACCTTTTATGGATGGCCATTTGTCGGTGCTGTTTCTCAGTTCTGGCTGCTACTTTTCCTTTCACACAGCGAGCCAAGAACCCTTCTTCAACTCCCACTAGCTCTGCCACCCGTTTCATAGAAGCTGGCAACTTCTCCCATAAACAGAAAAATCGATACCAATCAATAGTAGTCCAATCCTCAAACACAGGTGTAACCTAAAGGGAAGAAGCATCATTCATTACCTAAAACTATTGCATTACAAAAAGGACAAAATCGTAAACGTATACTTCATGTTAAAAACAAAGGCCTCATGGGCTTCCCTGGTGGCGCAGTGGTTGAGAGTCCACCTGCCGATGTAGGGGACACAGGTTCGTGCCCTGGTCTGGGAAGATCCCACATGCCGCGGAGCGGCTGGGCCCATGAGCCATGGCCGCTGAGTCTGCGTGTCCGGAGCCTGTGCTCCGCAACGGGAGAGGCCACAACAGTGAGAGGCCCGTGTACCGAAAAAACAAACAAACAAACAAACAAAGTCTTCAGTATTTGGAAAAATTTCTAAATATGATAATGCCTCACTTATATGGAAACTTCATTTAATCACAAACAACTCACTGACAAGAGAAAAGAAGAGACCACTAAGCACACAAGCTGGATTTTACAGAATCCAAGGACTTTAATCATAGACACTTTTAATCTCGGTATTCTGATGTTAAATACAATCTTAAGTATTTTGTATGACTTCTGAGAAAATACAGGGAGGGGAAAGAGGAATCAATATTCACAATTGCTATAATATATTTATTATCTGAAGTGTCCAGTATTCAACAACAACAAAAAAAAACAATGAGACATTCAAAGAAACAGAAACATGTGTCCCAAACACAGGGGAAAAAGCAGGCAAAAGAAACACCTTTGAGGGGTTCCAGATGTCAGAAATATCTGCAAAGACTTCAAAGAGACATTAAAAGTATGGTCAAAGAACAGCAACAACAAAAAAAAACATGCTTAATAATGTAAAGGATAGTATGATGACAATGTCTCATCAAGTAGGGAATATGAATAAAGAGAAATGATTAAAAAAAAAGAGCCAAATGGAAATTCTAGAGTTAAAAAATACAACTGAAATGAACTATTAACTATAGAGCTCAACAGTAGATGCAAGCTGGCAGAATAAAGAATCAGCAAACATGAAGATAGATCCATCAAGATTATGTAATCTGAGAGGTGAGAAAAAAGGAAAAAAAAAATGAACAGAGCCTCAGAGAAATGTGGGAAGCATTAAAGTGTACCAACACATGCATAATGAGAGTACCAGAAGAAGACAGAAAGGAACAGAAAGAACATTTGAAGAAATTATGGCTAAAACCTTTCCAAATTTAACGGAAAACTTTACATATGCCAGAGACTAAAAGTGAACTCCAACTAGGAAAGCTCAAAAAGACCCACACCCTGATGCATCAGAGTCAAAATGTAAAATACCAAGTGAAAATCATGAAAGCAGCAAAAGAAAAACAATGCATCATATACAAGGGAAACCAAAAAAAATTAAGAGCCGACTTCTCATCAAAAACAATGGAGGACAGGGCTTCCCTGGTGGCGCAGTGGTTGAGAGTCCACCTGCCGATGCAGGGGACATGGGTTCGTGCCCCAGTCCGGGAGGATCCCACATGCCACAGAGCGGCTGGGCCCATAAGCCATGGCCGCTGAGTCTGCGTGTCCGGAGCCTGTGCTCCGCAACGGGAGAGGCCACAACAGTGAGAGGCCCGCATACTGCAAAAAAAGAAAAAAAACAATGGAGGACAGAATGCTGTGAAACAACGTGTTCAAACTGCTGAAAGAAAAGAAAAGTCAACAAAGAATCTTATATAAAGGAAAACTAACTTTATAAAATAAAGGCATAACAAAGACATTCCCAGATAAACACAAAATTTGTTGCTAGCAGATCTGCCTACAAGAACTACTAAAGAAAAGTTCTTCTGGTTGAAAGAGAGTGACCCAAAACAGTATATTAATTCCACACAGAAAAACAAGGAGTGCCAACAAAGGTAATTGCATGGGTACTTGTAAAGACAGTATTATTGCATATTTCCCCTCTTTTCTTCTCTTTACTAACTTTAAAAAGCAACTGTACAAAACAGTATGTATAAAACATATAAAAATACAAAATGTTTGACAATAACAGCCCAAAGGAGGCAGATGGGAGCAAAGCTATATTGAAGTAGGAAATAACAAGAGAGAGTAACTAAATCCATAGAAACAAAAAAAGGGAAGCACAAATCTTAAATAAAAATGTAAATATAACAAATTTTATATGTATACATTTGCTCTCCTTTCTACTCTCAGCTTCTTTAAAGACATAAAATTGTATAAAATAACAATTATAACAATGTATTGTTGGGTTTGTAACACATGTAGATTAGATGTAACATGTATAACACTAATAGCACCAAAAAGAAAAAAAAAAAGGAATAGGAATACAGCTAAGCAAGAATGTTTCTATATCTCAATGGGATTAAATAAGTATAAATTTTAAGCTGTATATGCTAACCCCTTGAGTAATTACTGGGAAAATAACTTCAAAAAATATAGAGAAAAAGTAAAGAAATTTAAATGTTATACTAGAAAGTTTTGCTTAATTCAAAAGAAATCAGTAAAAGTACAAGAGAACAAAAGAAGACATGAGATATATAGAAAACAGACAAAATGTGGAAGATGTAAATCCAACTACATCAATAGTAACATGAAATGCAAATGGACTAAATAATCTATCAAAGACAGAGATCGACAGATTGGATAAGAAAAAAACCAGAATCCAACTATATGCTGTCTATAAGAGACACATTACAGATTCAAAAATACAACAGGTCAAAAGTAAAAGGAAGTGAAAATATGCAAGCCACAACTATAACAAAGCCAGAGTAACTA
Source organism: Aethalodelphis obliquidens (assembly GCF_003676395.1). Classification (NCBI taxonomy): domain Eukaryota; kingdom Metazoa; phylum Chordata; class Mammalia; order Artiodactyla; family Delphinidae; genus Aethalodelphis; species Aethalodelphis obliquidens. Next base: position 67,049,490 of record NW_020837945.1, read on the forward strand.
GACTAATATCAGATAAAATAGACTTCTAAAAAAAAGTTCACAGAAGAGGAATATTTTATAATGACAACAGGACCCATCCAACAAACAAACATAACAACTGTAAATACATACAGGGTTCTGAAACACATGAACAAAACTTGACAGAAATGAAGAAACAGACAATTCAAAAATAAGAGTTGAAGATTTAAATACCCTCACTTTCAACAGTGGAAAGAAGAACTAAGAAGATCAACAGGAAATAGAAGGTGAAAACGATACAGTAAATCAACTAGACCTAACAGACATCTGTAGAACTTCAACCAGCAACAGCAGAATGCACATTCTTCTTGAGGCCACATAGAACATTTTCCAGGACAGACCATCTACTAGGCAATAAAACAAGCCTCACTAAATGTAAAAGGATTGAAATCATGTGAAATATGTTTTCTGACAATGGAATGAAATTAAAAATAAATTTTAAAAAATTTTGGAAATTCACAATGTAGAAATTAAACAAGATGCTACTAAATAACAATGGGTCAGAGAAGAAATCACAATTGAAATTAAAAACTACCTTGAAACAGATGAAGATAAAAAATGAAAACATAAAATACCAAAATTTATGGGATACAGTGAAAGTAGTGCTTTGAAAGAAATTTATAGTTATAAATGCCTATACTAAAAAAGAATAAAGATCTAAAATCAATATCCTAATCTTCCACCTTAAGACACTGCAAATTGAAGGGCAAAGGAAAGCCAAAGCAAGAAGGAAAAAAAAAAAAACTATAAAGAGCAGAAATTAATGAAACAGAGAGTAAAAAATAATAGAGAAAATCAACCTACCCAAAATAGGTTCTGTTAAAAGGTAAACTGAAACACATTAAAATTTTCAAGAGTTTATTTGAGCACGCACCAATTAGAATTGGGCAGTGCCAAACCAAAGGCAGTTAGGAGTCCTCTAATGACAGGAGCTAGGGGCAAAGTTTTTAAAGAGAAGATGCTGAAGAAAATCAAAGCAATTACAGGACTGGTTATAGCTTCAGCAGTTGCCTTATTTGGGAGAACCTAGTTGGCTTTTTGTGATTGGTTGTTCTCAAGTTTCACTTTCTTGGATTCAAGTGCATTGACTAAGGCTTAAGTTCTTGTTTGCTTACATAAGCTGCTAAGACAGGCTTCCTTATTTAAGTATTGTTAACAGTTCTTTGAAACAATACTGAAACCTTTAGCTAGATTGATCAAGAAAAAGAGAGAATACTCAAATTACTAAAATCAGGAATGGAAGAGGGGACACTACTACTGCCTTAAAGAAATAAAAAGAATCATAAAAAAATACTATGAACAATTGAATACCAACAAACTAGATAACCTAGATGAAATGGACAAATTCCTGGAAACATACCAACTACCAAAATTGATTCAAGAAAAAATAGAAAATCTAAATAGACCTAAAACAAGAATAGAGACTGAATTAGTAATCAAAAAATGTACTCCAAAGAAATGTCTAAGCCCAAATGGCTTGACTGGTGAAATCTATTACCAAATGTTTAAATAATTAACAGCAATCCTTCACAATTTCTTCCAAAAAGAGAGAGGAACACTTCCTAATTCATTCACTACCTCAAAACCACACAAAATCATCATGAGAGTAAAGAACTACAGACCAACGTGTCTTAAGAATGTAGATGCAACAATCCTCAACAAAATACCAGCAAACCAAATCTAGCAACATGTAAATAGTACTATACAACATGATCAAGTGAGATTTACCCAGAAAATTCAAGATTAATATCATATCTGAAAATCAAATAATGTAATATCAATAGAATAATGGACAAAAATCCCATGATGACCTCAATAGATGCAGAAAAAGCACGTCACAAAATCTAACACCTTTTTGTGATTAAAAAAATTCAACAATCTAGGAATAGAAGGTAAATTCCTCAACCTGATAAAGGCTATGTGCAAAAAATCCACAGCTAACATCATACTTGATGGTGAAAGCCTGAACACTTTCCCTCTAAGATCAGGAACAAGACAAAGATGTCTGCTCTCACTATCTCTATTCGTATTTAACTAGAGATTCCAGACAGGTCAAGAAAAAGAAATAAAATTCATCTATAGTGGAAAGGAAGAAGCAAAACTACCTCTATTTGCAAATGATATGAACTTGTATATAGAAAATCCTAAGGAATCCACCAAAATACTATTAAAATTAATGAACAAGTTTAATAGGCTGCAGCATACAAGATCAAAATATTAAAAAATTGTTCATACATTTCAATAAACAATCTGAAAAGAAAATTAACAAAGGAATTCCATTTACAATAGCATTAAAAACAATAAAATGTTTAAGAATAAGTTTAACAAAAGACATATAAAACTTGTACTCTGAAAACTATAAAAACTGTTGAAAGAAATTAAAGACCTACACAAATGTGAAGACAGCCATGTACACTAACTGGAAGACTTAACATTGTTAATTGTCATCAAAATTAAAAATCTTTGTGCTTCAAAAGACATAATCAAAAACTTGAAAAGACATCCCACAGAATGCAAGAAAATATTTCCATATATCTCATAAGAGACTTGTATCCAGAATATATAAAGAACTCTTACAACTCAATAATAAAATGATAAATAACCCAATTTAAAAATGGGCAAAGGATCTGAGTAGATATTTTTCTAAGGAAGATAGATATTCATGTGGTCAAGAAACAGATGGAAAGGTGTTCAACGTCACTACCCATTAGGGAAATACAAATTCAAACTATAATGAGATAGCACTTCAAGCCCATAAGGATATACTTAAAAAGACAGATAAAAACAAGCATTGGAGAGATGTGGAGAAATGTGAACCCTTGTACATTGCTTATGGTAATGTAAAATTATGCAGCTGCTTTTTAGGACTTTGGAAGCTCCTCAAAATGTTAAAATTAGAGTTACCATATGATCCAGCAGTTCTACTTCTAGAAATATACCTAAGAGAATCCAAAACATATGTCCACGAAAACTTGAATATGAATGTTAACAGCAGCATTACTCATAATAGTCAAAAAGTAAAAACATATCAAATGTCCATCATTTTGATGAATGGATAAAGATGTAGTACATCTCTACAATGAAATATTATTCTGCAATATAAAGGACTTAAGAACTGATACATGATAAAACATGGATGAACCTTGAAAACATTATGCTAAGTGAAAGAAACCAGCCATAAAAGACCACATGTTATATAATTCCATTTATATGAATAAGAATAGAATAGAAAGTCTATAGAAAAACAGAAATCACACTGGTGGTTGCTCAGGGGTAGGGGAAGATGAGGAGGTTGAAGGAAAATGGGGAGTGACTGCTAATGGGTACAGGGTTTCTTTCTGAGGTGATGAAAATGTTCTGAAATTAGATGTTGATGACTGCACAACTCTGTGAACATACTAAAAATCATTGACTTGTACACTTTAAATTATATACTATGTGAATTGTATTGCAACACAGCTATTTAAAAAAAACTCAAATTCCCTATGAGAAAATTTTCAGAACACTCCTAAAAGCCCCAAAGTAGACTCAAAGAAATAGAAAAACATCTCTTTTCATAAATAAGACCAATCAAATTAAAAAGGATGTCAGTCAGTTCTCCTCCATGTTAATGTATAAATTTAACAATACCAATGAAAATACCAAGTTAATTCTAAGCGATATATGAAAAGGGAGGTAAGCAAGAATACCTATGAACACTAAAAAAGGAGAGCAATGAAACTAACCCTACTAGATAATACAACAAAAGCTTTTAATTAAAACAGAGGTAGTAGTGTACATATTGGTAAAATTGGTCTGTTGTCAGGTCAACAAATGAAATAGAAATATACCCAACAACAAATGGAAATTAGAAATGCATCTAAACACAAATGCAAATTAGTACATAAAAATTGGAGAAAAAAGTTAAATGAAAGCTGAAGAAAATTTTTCAGTCACTGTGTGTAAACAAATCTTTTTAATAAATAAAGATGTGACTACAGATAGCCATTATGAAAAAAGATAAAATTGAAGAACCATATATTAGAATAAACTCTAAATGGAATAGAGCGCAAAAGAGAGGGACTACAATCATATAATTACTTGAAGAAAATGTGAGAGAATTTATAATCTCAGAACAAGAAAAGCATTTCTCACTGATTCTAAAGTTCAAAATTCAACTACATTTTTTTTTAAATGCTATACAAAACACACAATAAACAAAGTCAAAAGCCAAGTGAAAAACTAGGAGAAAAATATTTATACCACAAAGAACTACTCTCCCTAATATATGTAAAAGAATTGTTAAAACTTAAGAAAAAGACCAAAAATACAATAGAAAAATGTGCAAAAGACATGGACAACTCATAGAAAATAAAAGAATACTACCTTAAACATATAGAAAAAAAGTTCAAATTTATTCATAATAAAAAGTGTAAATTAAAAGTACACTCAAAAATATAAAAGGTTGACAATATAATTTTATTTATGAGGTTGTGGGAAAATAACCACTCTCATATAGCACTGGTAAAACTGGAAAATGATATAAACGCTATAGAGGGCAATGCAAAACCAAAATCACCTATGTCTTTACACTTGACCCAGCAATCATACTTCTAGGATTCTTTTGCAAAGATACACCTCCATCAAAACTAAACTAAACAATAATATATGCCAAAGTTACTCACTGCAGCATCATTTGCCATACCAAAATACTGGGAACAACTCAAATATCCATCAGAGAACTGACTGAATAAACAATGGATTATCCACATACACAATGGGGTTATACAGATATAAAAAGAATAAAAATCCCATGAACTGACAAAGAGTGATTTCCAAGATATATTAGATATATTGTTAAAGGGGAAAAAGAGGTACAAAGTAATGTATATAGAATACTATCCTCTGAATAAGAAAGGTAAAGTGAGACTGTATCTAAGCACTTGCTAATATTTATTAGCACTTGCTAATATTTATACAATGAAAAAGACATACACCAGAAACTAATGAAAACAATTATCTATGAAGGTAAGAGGAAACGGCATGCAGAGCATTGACATATAGCTGCCAGACTTCACTGGGTATTCCTTTTTATATAGTTCTGACTTTTGAATCACATAAATGTTTTAAATATTCAAAAAACAAAATAGTACATGCAAACTTAAATGTTTTATTTAACAAAATAAATGTACATTAACTTGGCAATTTTTTGAGATAGGGTTAAGGTCTTTTGAGTGTGAGTCTATTGATTAGAATTTACCATGGCTTTCTTATGTAAACCATACCCACAATACATTGTCTCATAAATCCAGTTACTCTTTTGGTCAAGTGAAATTAGACATTAAAGAAAATTGCAAAATACTCTGTGAACAGTATCCTTCTAGTTGTTTTCCCATATAGATTATAATTTTTTTTCAGAGCTTTACAGAAGTCTCACTCACATGTTTTATCAGCAATTATTTTAGTAACTTGCATTAAATCTAATTTTCATAGAAGGAAACTGGCAGTCTGACTCTAGAGTCCATAATCATAACCAATGTAAAATAAATGAGACTTATTTATAAGGCCATGCCAGATAACTGGTAAGACCAGCTTTGAGATTCTCCTTAGACACATTCTCAGGCACAGAACTTTGAACACATTATCACCCATGTAGTACACATGTTCACTGGAAGGGGGGACGGAGGGAAGGCCCTGTCCAGAAATTTCTCCTCTGCTCGCCTCTATATAGTGTTTTTATTGAAATACATTTCTTGGTAAGCCTTCCTAATTCTTATAATTTCAAATTTACCCCCCACTCTCTTGCCTATCAAAACACATGCATTTGCTCTTTCCCCCTTCCCAACTTTATTGAGGCATAATTGACAAATGAAATTGCATATATTTAAGGTGTACAATATACTGATTTGACATATGTATTCACTGTGAAATGATTACCACAATCAAGTTAATTAGCACATCTATCACCTCACATAGTTACCACTGTGTGCATGTGTGTGGTGAGATTCTCTCCGTAAGCAAATTCCAAGTATACAATACAGTATTATTAGCTAAAATCACTATGCTGTACATTAAATTCCCAGAACTTATTCATCTTACACAGGCATACATTGGGGATATTCTGGGTTCAGTTCAAAACATTACAATAGAGGGAAGAGGGGGAAGATGGCGGAAGAGTAAGACGCGGAGATCACCTTCCTCCCAACAGATACATCAGAAATACAACTACACGTGGAACAACTCCTACAGAACACCCACTGAACGCTGGCAGAAGACCTCAGACCTCCCAAAAGGCAAGAAACTCCCCACGTACCTGGGTAGGCCAAAAGAAAAAAGAATAAACAGAGACAAAAGAATAGGAAAGGGACCTGCACCAGTGGGAGGGAGCTGTGAAGGAGGAAAGGTTTCCACACACTAGGAAGCCCCTTCAGGGGCAGAGACTGCGGGTGGTGGAGTGGGGAAGCTTCGGAGCCACGGAGGAGAGCACAGCAAAAGGGGTGCAGAGGGCAAAGCGGAGAGATTCCCGCACAGAGGATCGGTGCCGACTGGCACTCACTAGCCCGAGAGGCTTGTCTGCTCACCCGCCGGGGCAGGCGGGGCTGGGAGCTGAGGCTAGGGCTTGGCTAGGACTGGCGGCGTGAACACAGCCTGAAGGGGTTACTGCACCACGGCTAGCTGGGAGGGAGTCCGGGGAAAAGTCTGGACCTGCCAAAGAGGCAAGAGACTTTTTCTTCCCTCCTTGCTTCCTGGTGTGCGAGGAGAGGGGATTAAGAGCGCTGCTTAAAGGAGCTCCAGAGACGGGCGCGAGCCGTGGCTAGCAGCGCAGACCCCAGAGACGGGCATGAGAGACGCTAAGGCTGCGGCTGCCGCCACCAAGAAGCCTGTGTGCGAGCGCAGGTCACTATCCACACCTCCCTTCCGGGGAGCCTGTGCAGCCCGCCACTGACAGGGTCCCGGGATTCAGGGACAACTTCCCGGGAGAAAGCACGGCGCACCTCAGGCTGGTGCCACGTCCCGACGGCCTCTGCCACCTCAGGCTCGCCCCGCATCGTGTCCCTCCCTCCCCCCGGCCTGAGTGAGCCAAAGCCCCCAAATCAGCGGCTCCTTTAACCCTGTCCTGTCTGAGCGAAGAACAGACGCCCTCCGGCGACCTACACGCATAAGCGGGGCCAAATCCAAAGCTGAACCCCGGGAGCTGTGCGAACAAAGAGAAAGGGAAATCTCTCCCAGCAGCCTCAGGAGCAGTGGATTGAATCTCTACAATCAACCTGATGTACCCTGCATCTGTGGAATACCTGAATAGACAACGAATCATCCCAAATTCAGGAGGTGGACTTTGAGAGCAAGATTTATTATTTTTTCCCCTTTTCCTCTTTTTGTGAGTGTGTATGTGTATGCTTCTGTGTGAGATTTTGTCTGTATAGCTTTGCTTTCACCATTTTTCCTAGGGGTCTATCTGTCCATTTTTTCTTTTGTTTTTTTACTTAAAAAAATTTTTTTTCTTCATTAATTATTTTTTATTTTAATAATTTTATTTTATTTAATCTTATTTTATTTTATTTTATTTTATCCTCTTTCTTTCTTTCTACTTTTTCTCCCCTTTATCCTGAGCCGTGTGGATGAAAGGCTCTTGGTGCTGCAGCCAGGAGTCAGTGCTGTGCCCCTGAGGTGGGAGAGCGAACTTCAGGTCACTGGTCCACAAGACACCTCCCAGCTCCACGTAATATCAAATGGTGAAAATCTCCCAGAGATCTCCATCTCAACACCAACACCCAGCTTCACTCAACGACCACAAAGCTACAGTGCTGGACACCCTATGCCAAACAACTAGCAAAACAGGAACACAACCCCACCCATTAGCAGAGAGGCTGCCTAAAATCATAATAAGTCCACAGACACCCCAAAACACACCACCAGACGTGGACCTCCCCACCAGAAAGACAAGATCCAGCCTCATCCACCACAACACAGGCACTAGTCCCCTCCACCAGGAAGCCTACACAACCCACTAAAACAACTTTAGCCACTGGGGAAAGACACCAAAAACAACAGGAACTACGAACCTGCAGCCTGCAAAAAGGAGACCCCAAACACAGTAAGATAAGCAAAATGAGAAGACAGAAAAACACACAGCAGATGAAGGAGCAAGATAAAAACCCACCAGACCTAACAAATGAAGAGGAAATAGGCAGTCTACCTGAAAAAGAATTCAGAATAATGATAGTAAAGATGATCCAAAATCTTGGAAATAGAATAGAGAAAATGCAAGAAACATTTAACGAGGACCTAGAAGAACTAAAGATGAAACAAGCAACGATGAACAACACAATAAATGAAATTAAAACTACTCTAGAAGGGATCAATAGCAGAATAACTGAGGCAGAAGAACGGATAAGTGATCTGGAAGATAAAATAATGGAAATAACTACTGCAGAGCAGAATAAAGAAAAAAGAATGAAAAGAACTGAGGACAGTCTCAGAGACCTCTGGGACAACATTAAATGCACCAACATTGGAATTATAGGGGTTCCAGAAGAAGAAGAGAAAAAGAAAGGAACTGAGAAAACATTTGAAGAGATTATATAGAAAACTTCCCTAATATGGGAAAGGAAATAATTAATCAACTCCAGAAGCACAGAGAGTCCCATACAGGATAAATCAAAGGAGAAACACGCCAAAAAAACATATTAATCAGGCTATCAAAAATTAAATACAAAGAAAATATGTTAAAAGCAGCAAGGAAAAAACAACAAATAACACACAAGGGAATCACATAAGGTTAAGAGCTGATCTTTCAGCAGAAACTCTGCAAGCAAGAAGGGACTGGCAGGACATATTTAAAGTGATGAAGGAGACAAACCTACAATCAAGATTACTCTACCCAGCAAGGATCTCATTCAGATTTGATGGAGAAATTAAAACCTTTACAGACAAGCAAAAGCTGAGAGAGTTCAGCACCACCAAACCAGCTTTACAACAACTGCTAAAGGATCTTCTCTAGGCAAGAAACACAAGAGAAGGAAAAGACCTACAATAAAAAACCCAAAACAATTAAGAAAATGGGAATAGGAACATACATATTGATAATTACCTTAAATGTAAATGGATTAAATGCTCCCACCAAACACAGACTGGCTGAATGGATACAAAAACAAGACCCATATATATGCTGTCTACTAGAGACGCACTTCAGACCTAGGGACACATACAGACTGAAAGTGAGGGGATGGAAAAAGATATTCCATGCAAATGGAAACCAAAAGAAAGCTGGAGTAGCAATTCTCACAGCAGACAAAATAGACTTTAAAATAAAGACTATTACAAGAGACAAAGAAGGACACTACATAATGATCAAAGGATCGATCCAAGAAGAAGATATAACAATTGTAAATATTTATGCACCCAATATAGGAGCACCTCAATACATAAGGCAAATACTAACAGCCATAAAAGGAGAAATCAACAGTAACACATTCATAGTAGGGGATTTTAACACCCCACTTTCACCAATGGACAGATCATCCAAAATGAAAATAAATAAGGAAACACAAGCTTTAAATGATACATTAAACAAGATGGACTTCATTGATATTTATAGGACATTCCATCCAAAAGCAACAGAATACACATTTTTCTCAAGTGCTCATGGAACATTCTCCAGGATAGATCATATCTTGGGCCACAAATCAAGCCTTGGTAAATTTAAGAAAATTGAAATTGTATCAAGTATCTTTTCCGACCACAACGCTATGAGATTAGATATCAATTACAGAAAAAGATCTGTAAAAAATACAAACACGTGGAGGCTAAACAATACACTACTTAATAACGAAGTGATCACTGAAGAAATCAAAGAGGAAATCAAAAAATACCTAGAGACAAATGACAGTGGAGACACGACAACCCAAACCCTATGGGATGCAGCAAAAGCAGTTCTAAGAGGGAAGTTTATAGCAATACAATCCTACCTTAAGAAACAGGAAACATCTCGAATAAACAATCTAACCTTGCACCTAAAGCAATTAGAGAAAGAAGAACAAAAAAACCCCAAAGTTAGCAGAAGGAAAGAAATCATAAAGATCAGATCAGAAATAAATGAAAAAGAAATGAAGGAAACAATAGCAAAGATCAACAAAACTAAAAGCTGGTTCTTTGAGAAGATAAACAAAATTGATAAACCATTAGCCAGACTCATCAAAAGCGAGAAGACTCAAATCAATAGATTTAAAAATGAAAAAGGAGAAGTAACAACTGACATTGCAGAAATACAAAATCATGAGAGATTACTACAAGCAACTATATGCCAATAAAATGGACAACCTGGAAGAAATGGACAAATTCTTAGAAATGGACAACCTGCCAAGACTGAATCAGGAAGAAACAGAAAATATGAACAGACCAATCACAAGCACTGAAATTGAAACTGTGATTAAAAATCTTCCAACAAACAAAAGCCCAGGACCAGATGGCTTCACAGGTGAATTCCATCAAACATTTAGAGAAGAGCTAACACCTATCCTTCTCAAACTCTTCCAAAATATAGCAGAGGGAGGAACACTCCTAAACTCATTCTCCAAGGCCACCATCACCCTGATACCAAAACCAGACAAGGATGTCACAAAGGAAGAAAACTACAGGCCAATATCACTGATGAACATAGATGCAAAAATCCTCAACAAAATACTAGCAAACAGAATCCAACAGCATATTAAAAGGATCATACACCATGATCAAGTGGGGTTTATTCCAGGAATGCAAGGATTCTTCAATATACGCAAATAAATCAATGTGATACACCATATTAACAAATTGAAGGAGAAAAACCATGTGGTCATCTCAATAGATGCAGAAAAAACTTTTGACAAAATTCAACACCCATTTATCATAAAAACCCTCCAGAAAGTAGGCAGAGAGGGAAATTTCCTCAACATAATAAAGGCCATATATGACAAACCCACAGCCAACATCATCCTCAATGGTGAAAAACTGAAAGCATTTCCACTAAGATCAGGAAAAAGACAAGGTTGCCCACTCTCACCACTCTTATTCAACATAGTTTTGGAAGTTTTAGCCACAGCAATCAGAGAAGAAAAGGAAATAAAAGGAATCCAAATCGGAAAAGAAGAAGTAAAGCTGTCACTGTTTGCAGATGACATGATACTATATATAGAGAGAGAATCCTAAAGATGCTACCAGAGAACTACTAGAGCTAATCAATGAATTTGGTAAAGTAGCAGGATACAAATTTAATGCACAGAAATCTCTTGCATTCCTATACACTAATGATGAAAAATCTGAAAGTGAAATCAAGAAAACACTCCCATTTACCACTGCAACAAAAAGAATAAAATATCTAGGAATAAACCTACCTAAGGAGACAAAAGACCTGTATGCAGAAAATTATAAGACACTGATGAAAGAAATTAAAGATGATAGAAATAGATGCAGAGATATACCATGTTCTTGGATGGGAAGAATCAACATTGTGAAAATGACTCTACTACCCAAAGCAATCTACAGATTCAATGCAATCCCTATCAAACTACCACTGGCATTTTTCACAGAACTAGAACAAAAAATTTCACAATTTGTATGGAAACACAAAAGACCCCGAATAGCCTGAGCAATATTGAGAAAGAACAACGGAGCTGGAGGAATCACACTCTCTGACTTCAGACTATACTACAAAGCTACAGTAATCAAGACAGTATGGTACTGGCACAGAAACAGAAATATTGATCAATGGAACCTGACAGAAAGCCCAGAGATACCCACGCACATATGGTCACCTTATCTTTGATAAAGGAGGCAGGAATGTACAGTGGAGAAAGGACAGCCTCTTCAATAAGTGGTGCTGGGAAAACTGGACAGCTACATGTAAATGTATGAGATTAGAACATTCCCTAATACCATACACAAAAATAAGCTCAAAATAGATTAAAGATCTAAATGTAAGGCCAGAAACTATCAAACTCTTAGAGGAAAACACAGGCAGAACACTCTATGACATAAATCACAGCAAGATCCTTTTTGACCCACCTCCTAGAGAAATGGAAATAAAAACAAAAATAAACAAATGGGACCTAATGAAACTTCAAAGCTTTTGCACAGCAAAGGAAACCATAAACAAGACCAAAGGACAACCCTAAGAATGGGAGAAAATATTTGCAAATGAAGCAACTGACAAAGGATTAATCTCCAAAATTTACAAGCAGCTCATGCAGCTCAATAACCAAAAACCAAACAGCCCAATCCAAAAATGAGCAGAAGACCTAAATAGACATTTCTCCAAAGAAGATACACAGACTGACAACAAACACATGAAACAATGCTCAACATCATTAATCATTAGAGAAATGCAAACCAAAACTACAATGAGATATCATCTCACACCAGTCAGAATGGCCATCATCAAAAAATCTAGAAACAATAAATGCTGGAGAGGGTGTGAAGAAAAGGGAACACTCTTGCACTGCTGGTGGGAATGTGAATTGGTACAGCCACTATGGAGAACAGTATGGAGGTTCCTTAAAAAACTACAAATAGAGCTACCATATGACCCAGCAATCCCACTACTGGGTATATACCCTGAGAAAACCATAATTCAAAAAGAGTCATGTACCAAAATATTCATTGCAGCTCTACTTACAATAGCCAGGGCATGGAAGCAACCTAAGTGTCCATCAACAGATGAATGGATAAAGAAGATGTGGCACATATATACAATGGAATATTACTCAGCCATAAAAAGAAACGAAATTGAGTTATTTGTAGTGAGGTGGATGGACCAAGAGTCTGTCATACAGAGTGAAGTAAGTCAGAAAGAGAAAGACAAATACCATATGCTAACACATATATATGAAATCTAAAAAAAAAAATGTCATGAAGAACCTAGGGGTAAGACAGGAATAAAGACACAGACCTACTAGAGAATGGACTTGAGGATATGGGGTGGGGGAAGGGTAAGCTGTGACAAAGTGAGAGAGTGGCATGGACATATATACACTACCAAATGTAAAATAGCCAGTGGGAAGCAGCCACATAGCACAGGGAGATCAACTCAGTGCTTTGTGACTACCTAGAGGGGTGGGATAGGAGGGTGGAAGGGAGGGAGACACAAGACGGAAGAGATATGGGAACATATGTATATGTATAACTGATTCACTTTGTTATAAAGCAGAAACTAACACAGCATTGTAAAGCAATTATACTTCAATAAAGATGTAAAAAAACAAAACAAAACAACAAAAAAAAACATTACAATAAAGCAATTATCATAATAAAGTGAGCCACACAAGTTTTTTGGTTTCCCAGTGCATATAAAAGTTATGTTTTGGTTTAACAGTGCATATAAAAGTAGTCTCTTAAGTATGCAATAGTATTATGTCTAAAAAAACCATGCACACATCTTAATCTAAAAATAATGCTGTAAGGGAATTCCCTGGCGGTCCAGTGGTTGGGACTCCATGCTCTCACTGCTGAGGGCCGGGGTTCGCTCCCTGGTGGGGGAACTAAGATCCCACAAGCCGCAAGGTAAGATCCCTCAAGCCGCAAGGCACAGCCAAAAATAAATAAATAAAAATAAAATTTTTAGTTATAAAAAATAAAAACAATGATGTTCGAAAAATGGCACCAAAAGACTTGTTTAATGTGGGGTTACTACAAAACTTCAATTTCTAAAACACAGATGCATTATCTACAAAGCGCAATGAAGCAGAGCAAAGTGCAATAAAACGAGGAGGTATGCCTTTAACTGAAAGTTTGTACCCTTTGACCAACACCTCCCCATGTCCCCCATACCCCAGCCCCTGGCAACCACCATTCCCCTTTGTTTCTGAGTTCAACTTTTCCGATTCTCCATTAGCGAGACCATACAAAATTTTTCTTTCTCTGTCTGGTTTATTACACTTAGTACAACACCCTCCACGTTAATCCATGTTGTCACAAATAGCAAGGTTTCCTTGTTTTTTATGGCTGAATGATATTCCATTGTATACATAGTTATAAAATCCTATTTTAAGCTAATAACAACTTAACTTCGATGCTATACAAAAACTCTATGCTTTTACTTCTCCATCCCCTCATATTTTATGCCTTTAATATTACAATTTACATTTTATCTTATGTATCTATTAACAAATTATTGTAATTATAGTTATTTTCAATGTTTGTCTTTAACTTTTATATAAAAGTGATTTGCATACCACCATTACATTCAGAATTCTGAATCTGATTATAAATTTACCTTTACCAGTGAATTTTATACATTCATATGTTTTTACACTGTTAATTAGCATCCTTTCATTTCAGCTTGAAGAACTCCTTTTAACATTTATTATAATGCACGTTCAGTGGTGATGAATTTCCTCACCTTTTGTTTGTTTGGGAAAGTCTTTATCTTACCTTCATTTCTGAAGGACAGAACTACTTGGTATAGCATTCTTAGTTGGCAGTTTTCTTCTTTAAATATTTTCAATATATCATACCATTCTCTCTGGAAAGTTTTTGCTAAGAAATCCACTAATGGCCTTTTGAGGTTTCCTTGTACATGACAAGAGTCTTTTCTCTTGTTGCTTTCAAAATTCTGATTCTTGGATTTTTGACAGTTTGTTGTATCTAGATGAAGTCATTTTGGGGTTGTACCTGTTTGGGGTCCTTTTAGCTTCATGTCCATATCTCTCGCCATATTTGGCATGTTTTTAGCCATTATTTCTTTAAATAGACTTTCTGCCATTTTCTCTCTCTCTTCTCCATCTTGGACTTCAATAATGTATATGACGGCATCCCGTAAGTCTTGCAGGGTTTTTTCACTCTTCATTCTTTCCATCCCCCCAACCCCCACCCCCCCCTCCTCTGGATGCATAATTTCAAATGACCTATCTTTGAGTTCACTGATTCCTTCTTCTGCTTGATCAAGTCTGCTTTTGAAGCTCTCTATTGAATTTTACAGATCACTCATTGTATTCTTCAGCTCTGGGATTTCTGGGTTTTAGGGGGCTTGGGGGGCTTTTTAAAAACGGTTTCTGTTTCTTTGTTGAACTTCTCATTATGTTCATGTATTGTTTTCTTTATTTTGTTCTGTTGCCTATCTGTGTTTTCTTGTAGTAACTGAACTTCATTAAAAGGATTAGTCTGAATTCTTGGTCAGTCAGTTCATAGATCTCTATTTCTTTAAGTTTGGTTATTGGAGCTTTATTAGTTTCTTTGGTGGTGTCATGTTTCCCTGATTCTTCATTATTCTTGCATTCTGGTGTTGGTGTCTGTGCATTTGAGGAAGCAGTCTCCTCTTCCAATCCTCACATTTGCTCTGGCAGAGAAAGACCTTCACTAGTCAGGCTAGCTTGGGGCTCTAGAAAGGGCCAGCTGCTAGAGTCCATAGGAGGGCAGGCAGGGCCTCTGGTTGGGTGGGGCCACTGGCTCAGCTCTGCATTCAGGCAGGACCACTGCCTGAGCTGCCTGGTCAGGTGGAACTGCTAGCTGGGGTCCATGGATAGGCATGACCACTGGCTGAGCTCTGAGGTTGGGTAGGGCTGCTGCTTGGGTTCTCTGGTCAGGCAGGAACAAACTGTACTCCCTGGCTGGTTGGTGCTATTAGCTGGATTCCATGTTCAGGTGTAGACAGAGACTGTGCTCCACAGTTGGGTGTGCCCACAGGATGAACTCTGTGTTCATGCAGGACTCCAGGCTATGTTCCACAGTCAGGGTCCCTGGTCAGGCAAGACTGCAAGCAAGCTCTGCAGTCTGGTGGGGCTGCTGGCTTGGCTCTCTTTTTTTTTTTTTTTTTAATTAAAAGGTTTTTATTATGACCTTTATTAAGAGCTCATAAATCACATTCTTAATCTGGCTCTGTTACTACTTTTTCCCTCCACAAATTCTCCCAAAATTATAAAAAATAAAAATGTATAAATATACATTGAGGATTATGCACAGGCCACTAGCCAGGGATGCCAGCTGGGCAGAACTGCTCACCCTGCTTCCTGGCCAGATGGGGACATCATTCTGATGCCACAGTGAGTGGAATCGCTTACTGGCCTCTCTGATTGGGTGAGGTGGCCAGGAGAGATGCAGAGCCACTGCCATGATCCACACACTGGTCACTGTGAGCCCCGCCCACTTTTTTGTTACTAGCTGACCCTTGGTGGTCTAGCCTCGTCAATTCTCCCAGGGTTCTCCATGAGGCGAGACAGAAGTGACCTTCCCAGGGAATACTCCATAATGCTGAGGAAACTGGATGACTACCTTGACTCTCTTCACCCCACTGGAGAAACTGGATGCCTCAGTGTGGCACTGTGCTTGCTTGAAGGAGGGGCAACAGAGTCAAAGTGAAACCACTGTTCTTAGTGTTCTAATGTGGCCTCTCTCAGTTTTTGTGCTCTAAGAGAGTGTTTTAACCTCACCACCAGGTTCTGGGATTTTCAGAAAGGCATTCTTGACTGTGAATAGTTGCTAATCTGTATTTTTGATGAGGACTAGAGCCAGGGATCTCCTATACCACCATCTTGCTTACACCAGTCCCTACATCTGCTCTTAATTGCAAAGTTAAGTATTTATTTCCAGTCAGGTTCTTCCCAGAGAATATGATCTCAAACTTTATTTTACTCAATTCTTATCAAAAATATTTGTTATAAGAAATAACATTTATAAAAGATTACCTAATGTAGACAAACTTTTAAAATTCCTAATTGCATTTACTATAAATATTTTATCAAGAATCTAAGTCCCATAGTATCTTTATAAGACATTTCTCTTAGGCAATAAAATGCAATGCTTCTCCTAAATTTTTTTGTTTTTTATCTTATGAATATTGAGACTAACAAAGCTTCCCTCTTTGCTACAGCTGCTAGACAGCCCAGAACCAATGTTGGGCACAACAACTGTACATGACTTAATGGTGTTCTTGTTTATGTACCAACATTTGCTTGAGTTTTACATTATGATCTTATCTTTAATTTCCAGATATCTCATTGTCCTTTGCTGTGTTCCTACGTCACCTCAAATACTTTTTGAAAGAAAGTTGGAGAAAAAAGACAAGTAGGCAAGTAGATTGAAAAGGTCACTAGAACATTTAGCTTATTACTTTACAACAATTCTTCTTACTTCTTCTCTACTCCCACCAGTACTACCCTAGTCAAGGGAAGCAGGCAAGATATTCCCTTAGGGTATCTTTGATGCTCAGGATTCTTATAGGTATTTTCTCCCCATTTTCACAAATATAATAATGAAGAAAGCAGAACTTACCAGATAAACAATATGCAGATCATTTTCTAAAACAAAGCCCTTCATTGCTCTTTGGAGGTCAGCAAAAATATCTAAAGTATCAACTGGAGAAAGTGAAGAAGAAAGAGTTGCCGAACCAAGATGTGTTGGATGATACACACTTCCTGATTTGGGATTGGGGGTGGAGAAATAAAGGACCAAATGTTAAAAATAAAATAAAACAAATGCTATCTTTTGGCATTCTATAATTAACATTTTAAGGCTCTGATAAATTTTACAAACAGAATCCAATGCATGGATATTTATTAGCAGGCTCTATGCTAATTGTCTGATGTTGCTGAACACAGCACTGATTTACTAAAAATGAGTTGAAAAGTCAGTTTCCTTTTATACTGCTGAAAAAGTCAATTTCCTTTTACTAAGCAGTCTTAGATACTCTAAATCACTAAAGGTGAAAAAGTGAGTAAGCTGCAATTAAGAATAATTTACCTTCTGTTCCATCACTAGCTTCAGTAATCTGGATGAATTCATTTTCTAGTAGCCACATTACACAGGCCTCAATTGCTCCAAGTTGAACAGAATCTTTATTTTTCTGAATTCCCTGCTTCCCTTCTTTCATACTTGCAGCCAAAAATGTGCAAGAAGCGTAAGTTTGTATGTCCTGTGATGTACTTGCCACGCCACCAACTATTATCTGAGACAAGAGGTTTGAAATATTCTGTAACTTTTTAATAAGACACATAGGTCCTCAAAATATAAAAGAAATAACTTTGTTCCCTTAAAATATTATCAGCATCTTAATGTAGAGACTCTTTATTAACTCTTCCACCATCATTCATTACTAAGGTAGATAACACCTACTGACAACATGAAAAGTTTTCCTTAAAAGTAGATATAGCATGTTCTCATAAATGAAAATAAATGAATCATTATCTATCTGAAATGTGGGAATTAACAACATAATTAAATAATATACATCTATAAGTATATAACATATATAATATAAAGGGGGTGTTGATGGTTCATGGCCATGAACCAAATCAATTCTTCTCATCCTTCCTTTTTTAAATATGTGGGCATATATGAATGCAAGCATTGAATACTCCCCACCTAGAAGAGGGGTGAGAATCAGTGTAGAAAAAGATGAAAGTAGCATCTTATAGATATCATTTTCCTCAAACTATTCTATTACATATACTAATCTGCCCCTTGTCTTCTGTCATTTAAAGTATACTGGAAACATAACAAATCAGTCTAAACAGAGCTATTTCATTCTTTTTAATGACAGCAAAGCATAGTTTTACCAAGATTTGTTTAGTTTTAATAGTATTTTAGTTGTTTCCAGTTTCTTCTTATTACCAATAGAGCTATAATAAACATTCTTGTATCTTTAATTTGATGAAATTTCACAAATACATCCCTAGGTAAAATTCCTAGATGTGAATCTGCTGGATAAATGTCTTTGTGCATTTTTTAAAAAATTCTTAGTAGGTATGGCCACGTTTCTCTCCAAAAGAGTTTCAGCACTGTATGAGTGCCTACTTTCTACAGTCTTACCTACCCTGTGCTATCAATTACTTTCTTTTTTTTTTTCAAACAGAGCTAAAGGGGAAAAAACGAGAATGAGTACAATACCAGTCCTCCAGCACCAGCAATGAAACCAACAGCAAGGCATGCTGGTATAGGAATAGAAACTTTTTTGGATGAATACATGAAACAGTTAAAAGGGGTTACCTTTGAGGACTCTGAGCAAAAGGCTTTATTTTTCACTTTAGATACTTCCGTCTGTAAAAGTTTGCAACTTCTAATTGTGTATTTGTAATTTAATTTTATTTTAATGTCAACAGGTATTATCTGGATGGAGGAACTATGGTCCATTTTTGTCATCATTTTTTTTTTTTTTTTTTTTCCAGTACGCGGGCCTCTCACTGTTGTGGCCTCTCCCGTTGCGGAGCACAGGCTCCGAACGCGCAGGCTCAGCGGCCACGGCTCAGGGGCCCAGCCGCTCCGCGGCATGTGGGATCTTCCCGGACCGGGGCACGAACCCGTGTCCCCTGCATCGGCAGGCGGACTCTCAACCACTGCGCCACCAGGGAAGCCCTGTCATCATTTTTTTAAATTCAGAAAATAATAAAGAACATCTAAAAAATAACCATCTGGCATTTGTGATTTAATACACTGTTTTGAAGTAGATTCGTATGGCACTAGCTGTATTAAACTCCAGGAAATAACTATATAAAGTAGAAGAGGTTCAGACTTGGGAAGGCTATAAATAATCTCATAAAGAAACACAAAACTAAGATTTTTCACATACTAAAGTTCTATCATTGTACTACAGGAACAAAAAAGCAAATGGTGATTTAGTGAACTCTCTCTTACCTCCAGAATAGCTCTTATCATGCTCGAAGTTACTTCTCCTTCTTGTCTTTGCAAACAGCTGCGAACAGGTTTTAGAGATCCCTGAAGTAGAGCGATACCTTTTGATTTCTCAGAGTTTTTACAAATTAAGATACTCTCACCTATAATCAAAAAAAACTATACAGTTGCAGAATCCCAACACGTTTACATAAAATACCTGCTAAAGAGAATTTAAACTGGCTTGTTTAAAAGGAGACAAGAGATAGTGGTTGTTATAGTCATATAATTATCACTAATGTTTTTATTTTCTGAATTTTGGATTGAAGGGGATCAGAATATGCTACACCAAAATATGCCACTTTAGCATAAGGATTATTTTGACCTGAAGCCAATTGGGAAGCAGCAAACATAGAAAGAGCTCTTTGCTTTCTCCTTATTTGCTTAGAAGCAGGACATAAATTTCTCTGTGAAGGTGTACCCCTTCCTGTCTCTCACAGCAGGAGGACAATTCTTATCACTGGAGACAAAAAGTCAGTATTGAGATGGGTGTGCACAAACCTCACTAAAGAAACCTTAACTTGCATTAAACTCCAGCATATATCTACCTTCCCACAATGTACCACCCCCTAGAAGCCCAAACCCCTTTTCCTTTGTCTTGTCACTTCTCTACAATTCATCAACCTTTGTTAAAAGGGTATATAAGCCCCCAGCATCTAACTGCTTCTTTAGATTTTTATTTTTCTATTAGGGACTCTGTGTATGTAAAAAATTAAATATTAACATCAAGTCAAATATGTATGGCTTTTTTCCTGTTAATCTGTAATTTGTCAGTTTCATTTGCAGGCACTAGGCATAGAACCTAAGAGGGTAGAGGAAAAGTTTTTTCCTTCCCTACAGGATTAACTATTGTTATTGAATAATTAAGTATATAATAGTAATAGATATTTTGAAAACTATAAAGGAAAATGCAGATGCAAATTATTACTGGTTATGAAACTGCATACCAGTCCCTGTGTCCCTGTCCTTTGAAGTAAAAAGCTCCCAGGCCTCCCCTCAGTCTCAAAAGGCTGGCTCAAGAGTTAATGATTAGGAAATGTGAAGGTGTAGAAACAAAGAATAGCTGTTGGGCCAGGAAACTGGTAACAATTTAGACTATAAACCAGCCACAAAGCAGAGTCACCGAACTCTCAGTTCCCTGAAAGATATAGATAAAAGGTCTAACACACGTTCCTAAGTTGTTCTATAGGAAGCAGACCCCCAGATGAAAACTGCTGACTGCAAGCATGTAGACCCCAGACCAGCTGAACCCAGAAAACTGGTGATGCTTGAAACTTCACCTTGATGCCAACCAATCCGAGAATTGTGCAAAAGCTGCTCATGCACCTGGAAGCACCCTCCCTCACACTGACTTTAAAAGCTCTTTGCCTGCACCAAGATGTTAAGATCGTTTTTAAGGACGCTAGTCCACCATCTTCTCCTTCTCAGTTAGCTGGCTTTTTCGAATAAAGTCACTTTCCTTGACTGAACACCTTGTCACCTGACTTACTGGCCTATCGTGTAATGAGTAGCCAAACCTGAGTTCAGTATCAGTTATACATGATGATAATATAAAATCAAAAATATTAACAGATACCTAGAAATCACATTATAACACTCACTAATTTAAATGCTTTAGGCTATTGAAACAATCAAGTGAACAAAAATATGTGAAAGCACTTATTAATTAAATACATATACAGGACTTCCCTGGTGGCACAATGGATAAGAATCTGCCTGCCAATGCAGGGGACACAGGTTCCATCCCTGGTCTGGGAAGATCCCACATGCCATGGAGCAACTAAGCCCGTACTCCACAACTACTGAACCTTTGCTCTAGAGCCCGCGTGCCACAACTACTGAGCTAACGTGCTGCAACTACTGAAGCCCTCATGCCTAGAGCCCATGCTCTACAACAAGAGAAGCCACCGCAACGAGAAGCCTGCGCACTGCAACGAAGAGTAGCCCCCACTCACCGCAACTAGAGAAAGTCCGCATGCAGCAACAAAGACCCAACGCAGCCACCAAAAAAAAAAAAAAAAATTAAACCTTAAAAAAAGTCACTAAGAAAAGAAATATACTATTTATACAAACATAAACACTTATTACAACAATTAAAACTAGAGAAAACTATTTTTTTTTCAAAAATGAATCCAATAGTAAGGGAAAGGAGGCAGTAAATAAGATATTCAACAGGCAAAATGAAGGCCATTTGCATTAGAGAAAAACAGAAATAACAGTAGGATTGTGGTGGACTATACTAACCACCCAGGCAGAGAGAAAATACAGATGATGCTTTCTTAACACTGCCAAATTGAGAATCAAGATAGGAAAAATATAAGGAACTATAAACTTGATAACCATTGGTTATTTACCCCAAATATAATTACAAAAACATAGGTGCCATCAGAACAAACAAACAAAAGCCAGGTGAATAAAATATACCACCTGGCTCCTGTGATAACTATAAAACAACCCAGCTTAAAACAAAAAAACTACCTAGAAAATGGATCAACTAGCATTAGCAACAAGGTAAAAAGCCACTTTGAGCAGTGTAAAGCTCTTCCAGGCTTTGATTCTTCAACAAAATAGACAACCCTTTTTCAGGATGAGCAAGATTTATGAAAATGCCCAAAATAATGCCAGTATATATGTCCAGATCCCATTCCCACCTGCCTAGTGAGGCTGTATCCATATTATAATTGAGAAGTCAATTAGAGTCAAATCATTCATAGATTTGATATAGATAGATCTGCAAACTTTTTAACTGCAAGTCACTGTTTTGGCACAAAGCACCATCATCCTACACTGGAAGGTTCCAAAAAATCCAAAGAGAGATTAAAGAGTCATCTAAATAAAACTCCATGAACTATCCAGGAAATATTAATATCATTTATAAAATGCAAAGAAGTTACAAAAATGCTACAAAAAGAATGACCAAGTATTTAAATCTTCATAGTTGATATGAAACCCTTTATTTACACATTCTCCACTTAAATTCTGAGCAAGCCATATACCACCTAAAATGGAACATTATGCAAAGTCAAAATCTCAGAAGTTTCCAAGACCTCAGAAACAAAGTTGTTGTGGTATATTTTAGTATTGTTTGAATGTTATCTGATTTAAGGCTTGATATGAGTCCAGGGTGCCAACCTTCCTATTATTCTTCCCCATGAGAAAGATAAGCACAAGCTAAGAACATAGCAAAGCAAATAAAACCTCCTTATCTTTACATCACCTTGAAGACCCTCTGGCCTTGAAAGAAGAGTATCTATGTAAAATGAACTTACACTCCACTCTCCAGAGTTGTGAGTCTACTGAGAAATGAAAATTGGAGGAAGGACAGAAGGAGTCAGTTAGGAATGAGAAGGGAGCATCTTAGCTCTTCCTCCCGCCCTTTTAAAACACATAAATGTAATCTGCATATTTCGTAGATAAAGTAAGAGACAGAAGTAGGATAAACTTCTTTGATGCCTTTAGTAAGAGAAATCCAATGAGTTGGAAGGTTTGTTTAATCAACAAACTTCTTAGGGCTTAAAAGTGAGGCAGACCAGTGGCCCTTCAGGGACTACATACAGACGAATCATTTGCTACTAGGGCTGAGACTAATACTTGCCCCTAATAGCCATTCTCTCATTCTTTCTTTAATAAAACCCCTAAATGTTAGATGAACACAGGGTCACTCAGCTAGATTATATTCACCAGCTTCCCTGCAGTCAGGGAATGTAAACATATGACTTAGTTCTGGCCAATTGTGTGTAAGGAGAAATACTAAATGCAACTTCTGGGAAGTGTCCTTAAAGGGTAGGATGGGCCCTTTACTTCCTCATCTCTCCTTCCTGATGACTGAAATGCAGATGTGATAACAGAGACTGGAATAGCCATCTTATATCACAAGATAGAAACTATACTGCTGAACACGGAAAAACAAACAAAGAAAGAAAGTGTGACAGAGAATGTTCCTCTCAAAGTTCTTTAATGTTAGAAGACTCAACAATTTAGTCATACCCAGAATAATGTAGCAGGCAAGAAATAATATTTGCTGCTATCTTCATATTTAATTCAAACAAGCCTCTTCCCTATTGCTTAAGACAAAAGTTTTGTTTGCATTGCTGGTAATATTGTCATTACTTGTTGATACAAAATAAGAAACTGAAAAAGTGTTTTCAGAGCCAGCACCAATTTAGAAAGAGAAAGAGGGTACATGAAGTTCCTATTCCAAAAGTGTGCGAGTACTTCCCAGCTCTCAGCATCCCTATTTGAACTCTTACAGCAGGCACCTAAACAGAATTAATACCCATATAAATTAATCCCTTCACTAGCACAAAATAGTAGATGATACTGGAAATTAAAAGTCATCTTACAGCTAATGTGATGTCATCTAACATAATACTGAATCATTTCACTGTATATAATACAAAAGAAAATCTTGATTCTACATTACTAGACAATCAATAGTTGATGATATGAAAATTTTAAGTTATAGTCATATAAATATTAAACAAATCCAAAAGGATGACATTAGTGTTTTGGATAACAAAGAAATACAGCATGATAAGAAATGGGTTGCCATTCAATTTCAGGTAGACTGACACTGTCCTTCAGCAACACTATTACAAAATTCAAACTCACTTACCTACTGTGTCTACTCCTTTCCTGCCAGCACGACCAACCATCTGCTTGTAAGTAAGAATATCTAGAGGTCGACCACTGAAAATAGGAGTCCGAATGATTACACGACGTGCAGGTAAATTCACCCCAGATGAAAGAGTAGAAGTTGCTGCCAAGACCCGAATCTGACCTTGACGGAAGGCTCCTTCAATGATATCCCTCTCCTCAAAAGTAAGACCTAAAAAAAAGAAATTACAATAGCATATATTTATTAACATATAATGAAAATATTGTACTTGATCACTTACAAATGGATCTGAGAATCTGTTACAAGCATGTAAAGATTTTTTTCAAGCTATTGTTATGACTGTAAACAAAGAAGTAATCAAAGTCTACCAATTTAAGAGTATAATCTGCCAACCCTTGTACTGTATACTGTACTTCTATCTCATCTTCTAGACCAGGGGTTGTCAAACTTTATCTGTAAATATTTTAGGTTTTGCAGGACAGATGGTCTCTGCTGCAACTACTCAACTCTACCACTGTCACATGAAAGCAGCCGCAAAACAAATGGCCAAGACTGTGTTCCAATAAAACTTTATTTACAAAAACAGCTGGATTTGACCAGCAGACTGTAGTTTGCTGACCCCTGCTCTAGACAAGAACTCCTTGAAGGTAGAGACATGCCTTATGACAGTATCTGCAGGGTCTATCCAACACCATGGTGAGACACATAAATAAATGTCTGAAAAATAAATACATGAGTAAATGAAAAACAGCATACAGAATACACACTTATGTGGCTTATTTTTTATTTTCTTTTATTTTAAAAAAAATCAAAAGGATTGGGATTCTAGTTTGTAAATAAGTTGTGGGTCCACCGGTATTCATTTTACTAGTATGCATTATAAGTTATATACAATGAAAATATTCTTTTATGTGTTTGTGTGTATGGGTATATATATATATATATATATATTTTAAAAATTTATTTATATATAGCACGATAAAAATTTTAAATAAATTGAAAAGGTTAAGTTCCTAATCATAGAAACTATATATTCTTTTTTTCTTTTTTACATCTTTATTGAAGTATAATTGCTTTACAATGGTGTGTTAGTTTCTGCTTTATAACAAAGTGAATCAGTTATACATATACATATGTTCCCATATCTCTTCCCTCTTGTGTCTTCCTCCCTCCCACCCTCCCTATCCCACCCCTCCAGGCGGTCACAAAGCACCAAGCTGATCTCCCTGTGCTATGCGGCTGCTTCCCACTAGCTATCTACCTTACGTTTGGTAGTGTATATATGTCCATGCCTCTCTCTCGTTTTGTCACAGCTTACCCTTCCCACTCCCCAGAAACTATATATTCTTAATCATATCCTCAGCATATATCATCATTGACAGATCATACCCTGAAAGAAATTATTTAATTCGGTGACTGTCATAACCCTTGCAATTTTGACAACCTAGGTATTTGGTTTTTAAACACTTGTAGTCCTCTCAAAATACAATACGACAAATTCTAAACTTAATTTGATTTTGATATACTCGTGAGAATATTTCCAATACCCCTTGAGATAAAAGGAAACAGAGTGGCATAAAATTAGGATAGCAAGTACCACTCTAACCTAATTTTTAAAAAAACAAAGTATAGAAAGGTAATAATTTTAGAATTCATTTACCCAATGGTACAAAAAAGCTTATATCCAGTATTTATATACCATACAGATAAGTAAACCTACATGTTATTCTTGTTTAACCTTAATCACACAATTTCTTAAAATAAAATCTAAGAGTATTAAGTGTGGTTAACAAGAAATCAAATGCAAATCAAATATAAAAATAAAAATGAAGAAATTATAAGGATTCTTGGAGGGGGCTTCTTAATAACATATTATAAATACGGATACCTGCATGATGAAACGCTACTCCCCATGGCACAGTTTTTTGTAATACAGAGTCCAGTCCTGAAGGCAAACGTTTTAACTGATCCATCACTTCTAGGAGGCCCTTTTGTTCCAGTATCACTGGTGGAAGTTCAGATGATCTTACCAATCCTGTCACAAAAAAATCATCAACACTGTCACCTCCCCTTGGACCTCTTTAACTGCTATCTGCCTGAGTCATGACAGAGGGCAATGGTTCTGAAACTACTACTTATAATAATCACCTGGATGGGGCTTCCCTGGTGGCGCAGTGGTTGAGAGTCCGCCTGCTGATGCAGGGGACACGGGTTCATGCCCTGGTCCGGGAAGATCCCACATGCCGCGGAGCGGCTGGGCCCATGAGCCATGGTCGCTGAGCCTGTGCATCCGGAGCCTGTGCTCCGCAACAGGAGAGGCCACAACAGTGAGAGGCCCGCGTACCACCACAAAAAAAAAAAAATCACCTGGACATCTTTTAAAAATACTGATGCCTGGCATTCACCTCTGGACTTTGTGATGCGATGCAACCTGGACATAACGATTTTTAAATCTCCCCAGGCAATTCTAATGTGTACCAAAGTTTAGGAAACACTATATTAGGGTGAGATCAAGCCCACAGGAGGAGATCAAAGAAACAGCTGAAGGAAGGAGAAAATTACAGATACTACCACTCAGAGACTAAAAATCAAAATCCTCTCTCAAAGTGTGCCCCACCCCCCAAACCAGCAGTGTCAGAATCACATAGGAGCTTAGTTCTAAACGACAATTCTTCTAGCCTTTTTGGCACCAATGTGGTAATTAATCATACATTACCCTCTGTTTTTGCCTCTATGTGTAACTTCCCCCAGAAGACCTTCTTAGATGCAAGAACTATGTTTGCTTAAAGAATTTCTTAGAATTTTGGATTTCTGAACTAGTAAACCTTCTCATAGAATGTATCTTATATTTTATATATTTTTAAGTCTTTTAGGTAAACTTTTCCTAAAATTTTGAGGATCCACAGAGGGTTGCCAAAGTTTTATTTCTCTAAGAACAATTTAAAATTTTTTTAAAATTATCATTGATTCCTTATTTCAAAAGAAAAGTTATTTTAACATAAAAAATCAGTAGGGATAATTTCAAAATTTAAACTTCATCTTTACGAAAAATGTGCTGCCATGTCTTTACTTTTCTGGTGAAAAGTTCATCATAGCCCAGGCTCCAGTCTAAGCACTAGGATTTGGGAACCACTGCTATAAATCAAAATAACAGAGCCTCAAGCAAAGAAAATATTAATAATGTTTCTGGTTATTAAGGAATATAAGTTATCATGGTTCACATAAAAAATATAAGTTGGCATAATAAGAAAGTATCAATTAAGAGGGAACTAGAAGAGATATTGAAACGTTGGATCAGAGTCTACCCAATATAACTTCAGGCAAAGTTTACTTATTGGAGCTAGGCTTGAGATATCCATCACCTGTCCTCAAGATGCCACTGTCATAACAAAGTCATAAAATATCACAGTATTCTGTAACTAGAACTGGTCTCTGTCTTCCCTACACTTATCTTTGACCCCAAGGGACCATAAGCTAGTACTCATCCTAGAATCAGTAAAAATATATACTAATGGTTACAGCAATATACTAGATCAATACTCAGCAATAAAAAAGAAACAAATTGATAAAAGTAACAATCTGGATGAATCTTAAAAATATTATGATGAGTAAAAGAATCCAGGCACAAAAGACACATACACACAATATGACTTCATTTACTACATGAAATTCTTAGAAGACACAACTAATCTAGAGTGACAGAAAATATATGAGTGGTTGCCTGAAGCTGGGGATAGAGGGAGGAGATTGACAGCAAAAGAGAACATTTTAGAGTGACAGAAATGTTCTACATGTTGATCACAGTGGGGGAGTTAAACAGGTGAACACATTTGTTAAAATTCATGAAGTTACACACTTCAAGTGGGTACATTTTATTCCACATAAATTCCACCTCAGTAAAGCTTTTAAAATATTGGGTTGGCCAAAAAGTTCATTTGGCTTTTTCCATAAGATGTTATGAACAAACTTTTTGGCCAACCCAATACATGTGTATATATGTATATGTACATATGTGTGTGTGTGTGTGTGTGTATGATTCTTTTTAGAGTTACAGTTTGGAAATATAAAAAAGATATGACTGCTTTCCCCCAAAAAATGTGTATATGTGAAGTTTTTTATACAATTTAGGGGCTTCGAGGTCAACCTCTCAAAGCTCATGGATCCTAGATGAAGAACCTCAGTATATATCTGTAGAAATCCAACATTTTAAAATTCTGAAGATTAATCTAAATGTGTGTACACATTGTCTGTAAGGAGGATAAGGAGATGATTAGTCACAAAAGCATAGTTTTACAAAGGAGTATACAGTAGGCAGGTGGTGGCAATGATGAAAGAGAGCCATGCTTTGCTAATATAATTATTAACATTACTTTCAAGCAAATGTCCTAAGTATGGAGGCTTTCACTGCTATCAGTAACTTACCCTCAGCTTGATGGTGTAGACTGTAAAACGCATAGGCAATGATATCTGCCAACTTCTCACACCATTTCTTTGACGGACAGAAAAGTAATACTGAATGGTTATCACGAATGGTCTCATAACATAAACTAACAACATGGTCCTCATCTCCCTAAAAAAGAAAGAGAAGTTGCCACTGTAGTAGTACTTTCAAAACATTTTCATATCATTTTAAAGTCATTCATTTTGCTTCAAGGGAAAGGTTTTTCTACTCAAAGGCATGATAAAAATCAGTTACACAAAATCAGTAATAAAACAAAGAAAAAGCAGAAAGAGAAAAGAAGAAAATAAACTTCCTTATGATGCAAGGTGAGTAGGAAATATCTTATATTCATTCAACTAATATTGACTGACCTCCAACCCTCAAGTAATGGGGATATTATGGTGAGTAAAAGAAAGTCAAGGTACTATCTTTAAGGAGTTTAGGTCTCACTGGGGAAACATTAAAGTACTAAACAAACAAATGTAAAATACAATCATAATACGTACTATGAAAGAGAGTTTTATGGTGTTTTGAAGCCTCATATTTGACATAAATTTGAAAGATCTGAAAGAAAGGTTTCCCTGAGAAACTGATGATTTAGCTGAGACGTGAAGAATGGGAAGCATTATCCTAATGAAAGGTAACTGGGGGACAGAGAACACATCTCAAGCAGAACAAAGCATTTGTAAACACCCAGTGGTGGCCCAGGGAGTTCTCAAAACTGGAAGGTGAGTGTGTGTAACTGGATTAATTCATTAATCCATTCACTCATTAAGCAAATATTTACTATGTGCCATATATTGTTCTAGGCACTGCAGATGGAGAATAAAGCAGAAAAACAGCTCTGCCCTCAGAGTTCTTCTACTCCAGTAAGAAAAGATAGATAAAAACAACAAGATAAGTAAAACACGTAGTATGTTCAATTTTGAAAAGTGCAAAGGGGAAAAATAAAAAGGGAAAATAGGAGGAATGGGAGAACACAGCAATTTAAATAAGGTGGCCAAGGAAGGTCTGAGAAATTGATATTTGAGTAAAGGTCCAAAGGTGAAAGGGTAAACCCTACTGATGCCTGGGGGAGAAAGCATTCCAGATAAGGAGAACCTGAGGTGGGAGATTCTTGGCATATTATGGAATAGCAAAAAGGCTACCGAGGAAGTAAGAAGGAATATAGAAACTGAAGTCAGCGCACTAAGGGAGTGGCGCAGATCATGCAGGGGCTTGTAGGCTACTTTAAAGATGTTGGCTTTCATTCTAAATGAAACAGGGAACCATCACAAGTTTTTGAGCAGCATGTGATATTCATTTTAAATAGGTCACTAGCTCTTGATTTAAGCACAGACTGAAGGGGACAAAGTAGGAAGCAAAGAGATCAATTATGAGGCTATTTCAAAAATCCAGGTAAGAGTTGTAACATTTAAATGAGGTGGAGGCATAGGCATGATAATAGAAGAAGATTAACAGGAGAGTAGATGAATGTGTTTACTTATATACTTAAGGTAACCAAGGCACAGTCAGGTGAAATTTGGGGTACAGAGCGAAGCAACTAAATAAGATTCCATACCAGGCATGCGGAAGCTACAAATGCATACCTATGACAGTACTAAAACACATGAATTTAGTCCTATTCCTAGTTCTAAACTTACCCTTAACTTTTTCAGTACTCAGAGGCACTGCTCGGCATAAAAACAGATCCCTCACGGCACAGATCATGAGTCAGTCCTTTAACCTCAGGACTGAAGAATCAGGCTTAGAAAAATATTGTGAACTAAACGTTTTTAAGTGTATTTAGGGGTGTGGGGAGGGGATATTTCTCAGGCCCTTCCTAGGTGCTAGGCAATTTTTTTAAATCAAATTTCATTCTTACAATACTAAATACAAGTATTATATCCCATTTTATAGATGAAGACACTACATTCATTGAAGTTATGTGATTCAACTAATATCATAGCCATATCAAGTATCCCTATGAAGTATCAGAAGTAGGTCTTTCTGACTCCAAAAAATGAT
The DNA here is from genome assembly GCF_003676395.1 of Aethalodelphis obliquidens. Taxonomy (NCBI): domain Eukaryota; kingdom Metazoa; phylum Chordata; class Mammalia; order Artiodactyla; family Delphinidae; genus Aethalodelphis; species Aethalodelphis obliquidens. Next base: position 67,080,185 of record NW_020837945.1, read on the forward strand.
TTTTCCACTCTCCTATATTATACCTATAACATTAAACAAAAGGTCAATTTTCCACATTAGTGTTTAGTGTAAACAAAGCCATAAGAAAATCTTTTTCCTAGTTAAAAAGAAAAATCTACACAATTTTATACTTATACTTACAGGAAATGATAATACTTAAATTTAAGACACAGCTACATTTCCTCTCTCACCAACACCACCAATTCTTTAACATGAAACCAATTAGCTTAGCATTAGGAATCCTTCTAATGCATATATAATGCATATTCAACTACTTTGCAACCCCCTACTTTACTTAACTCAAAAACTGTTAACTTGGGCTTCCCTGGTGGCGCAGTGGTTGAGAGTCCACCTGCCGATGCAGGGGACATGGGTTCATGCCCCGGTCCGGGAAGATCCCACATGCCGTGGAGCGGCTGGGTCCGGAGCCTGTGCTCCACAACAGGAGAGGCCACAACAGTGAGAGGCCCACGTATAGCAAAAAACAAAAAACAACAACAACAAAAAAAAAAAACTGTTAACTTGTGAGAAAATGCAATCAAACACAAAAGTACTGGTGGTAATTATACAAAAATAATGACTTACCTTTACTTGCAGCATGGGTTGAAATTCCCTCACAAGCTTCAATGAAGAGTCATAAATAGAATTTCCAATTTTTACTGATTCCAGCAGTGGTACAGGGCGAAAGTCAGTGTGGTAGAGTTCAGCATTCAACCAGGAAGCCACAAGCTCCAAATTTGGGAGAGTAGCACTCATGCCAACAATTTGCACGGCATTAGACAGAGGACTGGCTAAATATGCCTGGCTGTGAAAAACAAATGAAAATGATGCTAAAAGACACACAGTACTAATTACAAATGGTGCTAACAATATTCTTGGTCGTGTCCTTTGGTATATATGTGCATAAATTTCTTTAGGGTATACACCTAGGAGTAAAATTGCTGGGTCTTATATTATCTTAATTTTATTAGATAATGTCCAACTGTTTTCCAAAGAGACTGTACCAGAGTTACACCCCTGCAATCCATGTGTGTTTTTTCCCCGTTTTATTGAGATATAATTGACACACAGCACTCTATAAGCTTAAGGTGTACAGCATAATGATTTGACTTACATCATGAAAAGATTATCACAATAAGTTTTGGGAACATCCATTATCTCATATAAATACAACATTAAAAAAACAGAAAAAAGTTTTTCCCTTGTGATGAGAACTCTCAGGATTTACTCTCAATGACTTTTATATATAACATACAGCAGTGTTAATTATATTTATCATGTTGTACGTTACATCCCTGGTACTTAGTTATCTTATAATAGGAAGTTTGTCTACCTTCATTCAGCTCCTTCTCTCCCCAACTCTGCCTCTGGTAACCCACAAATTTGATCTCTTTTTCTACGAGTTTGTTCATTTTTGAAGTATAACTGACCTACAACACTGTTAGTTTCTGTTACACAACACAGTGATTCAATATTTCTATACATTTCAAAATGATCAGCATAAGTCTTGTTACAATATGTCATCATACAAAGCTATTAGTTATTAACTATATTCCCCACATTGTACACTTCATATCCATGACTCATTTATTTTCCAACTGAAATTTATACCTCAATCTTCCTCACCTATTTCTTTCCTCCCCACAACCCCCATCCTTCTGGCAACCATCTGTTCTGTATTTTTAGATTCCACATGTAAGTGAAATCATAAAGTATTTGTCTTTCTCTGTCTCACTTATTTCACTTAGCATAATACCCTCTAAGTCCATCCATGTTGTTGCAAACAGCAGGATTTCCTTCTTTCGTATGGTTGAATAATATTCCATTGTATATAAATACACCATGTTTTCTTTATCCATTCATCTATTGATGGGCACTTGGTTGCTTCCATATCTTAGCTATTGTAAATAATGCTGCACTAAACCTAGGGGTGCACATATTTTTTCCAAATTAGTGTTTTTGTTTTACTTCAGATAAATACCCAGGGGTAGAATTGCTGGATCATATGGCAGTTCTACTTTTAATTTTTTGAGGAATCGCCATACTGTTTTCCATAGTGGCTGCAGCAATTATATTCCCACCGAAAGTGCACAAGGGTTCTCTTTTCTCCACATCCTTGCCCACACTTGTTATTTGCTGTCTTTTTTGATAACAGCCATTCTGACAGGTGTGAAGTGATATCTCATTGTGGTTTTGATTTGTATTTCACTGATGATTAGTGACGTTGAGCATCTTTTCATATGCCTGTTGGCCATCTGTATGTCTTCTTTGGAAAAATGTCTATTCAGACCCTCTGCCCATTTCTTAATTGGATTTTTTTATGTTGATTTATATGAATTCTTCATATATTTTAGATATTAACCCCTTACTGAATACATCATTTGCAAAAATCTTCTCCCATTCAGTATGCAGCCTTTTCATTTTATTGAAAGTTTCCTTTGCTGTGCAGAAACCTTTTAGTTTGATATAGTCCCATTTGTTTATTTTTACTTTTGTTTCCCTTGTCTGAGGAGACATATCCTAAAAATATTACTGAGAGCAACATCAAAGAGCATACTACCTATGCTTTCTTCTACAAGTTTTATGGTTTCAGGTCTTGATTTAAATCTTTAATCCATTTTGAATTTATTTTTGTGCATGCTGTGAGACAGTAATCCAGTTTTATCAACACCATTTATTGAAAAGGCTGTCTTTTCACCATTGTTGTATATTCTTGCCTCCTTTGTCATAGGTTAATTGCCCATAAAAGTCTGGGCTCATTTCTGGGCTTTCTAATCTGTTTCATTGATTTATGTGTCTGTTTTTATGCCAGTACCATACTGTTTTGATTACTGTAGCTTTGCACTATAGTCTGAAGTCAGGGAGTGTGAGGTCTCCAGCTTTGTTATTCTTTCTCCAGACTGCTTTGGCTATTCAGGGTCTTATGTGTTTCCATACAAATTTTAGAATTTTTCATTCTAGTTCTGTGAAAAATGCCATTGGTATTTTGGAAGGGATTGCACTGAATGTGTAACTTGCCTTGTGTAGTATGGTCATTGTAACAATATTTATTCTTCCAATCCATGAACACAGTATAGCTTTCCATCTGTTTGTGCTGTCTTCAATTTCTTTCATCAGTGTCTTATAGTTTTCTGAGTACAAGTCTTCTACCTCCTTAGACTTATTCCTAGGATTTTTTTATATATATATATTGGAGTATAGTTGATTTACAATGTTGTTTTAGTTTCAGGTGTACAGCAAAGTGGTTCAGTTATACATTTATCTATTCTTTTTCAGATTCTTTTCCAGTATAGGTAATTACAGAGTATTGAGTAGAGTTCCCTGTGCTATACAGTACAGCCTTGTTAGTTCCCTATTTTATATATGGTAGTATGTACAGGTTAATCCCAATCTCCTAATTTATCACTTCCCCCCACCTTTCCCCTATGGTAACCATAAGTTTGATTTCAAGATCTGTGAGTCTGTTTTGTAAGTAAGTTCATTTATATCATTTTTTATTAGATTCCATATATAAGTGATATTATGACACCTGTCTTTCTGTGTCTGACTTACTTCACTCCTTATGACAATCTCTAGGTCCATCCATGTTGCTGCAAATGGCATTATTTTGTTCTTTTTTATGGCTGAGTAATATTCCATTGTATCTATGTACCACATCTTCTTTATCCATTCCTGTTGATGGACATTTACGTTGCTTCCATGTCCTGGCTACTGTAATTAGTGCTGCAGTGAACATTGGGGTGCATGTATCTTTTCAAATTATGGTTTTCTACAGGTATATGGCCAGGAGTGGGATTGCTGCATCATATGATAGTTCTATTTTTAGTTTTTTAAGGACCCTCCGTACTGTTCACATAGAGGCTGTACCAATATACATTCCCACCAACAGTGTAGGAGGGTTCCCTTTTCTCCACACCCTCTCCAGCACTTATAGTTTGTAGACTTTTTAATGATGGCGATTCTGTGTGAAGTGATACATCATTGTAGTTTTGATTTGCATTTCTCTAATAATTAGTGATGTTGAGTATCTTTTCATGTGTTTTTTGGCCATCTGTATTCTTCTTTGGAGAAATGTCTATTTAGATCTTCTGCTCATTTTTTATTGGGTTGTTTGTTTTTATGATATTGGGCTGCATGAGCTGTTTGTCTATTTTGGAGATTAAACCCATGTCGGTCACTTTGTTTGCAAATATTTTCTCCTATTCTATGAGTTGTCTTTTCATTTTGTTTATGGTTTCCTTTGCTATGCAAAAGCTTTTAAGTTTAATTAGGTCCCACCTGTTAATTTTTGTTTTCATTTTAATTACTCTGGGAGGTGAATCCAAAAAGATCTTGCTGCAATTTATGTCAAAGAGTGTTCTGCCAAAGAGTGTTTTCCCCTAGGAATTCTATAGCATCTGGTCTTACATTTAGGTCCTTAATTCATTTTCAGTTTGTTTTTGTGTATGATGTTATGGAGTATTCTAATTTCATTCTTTTACATGTAGCTGTCCAGTTTTCGCAGTGCCACTTATTAAAGAAACAGTCTTTTCTCTATTGTATACTCTTGCTGCCTTTGTCGTAGATTAATTGACCATAGGTGCATGGGTTTATTTCTGAGCTTTCTATACTGTTCCATTGATCTATAAGTCTGTCTTTGTGCCAGTACCAAACTGTTTTGATTACAGTATGGTACTGGAACAAAGCTTTATAGTATACTCTGAAGTCAGGGAGCCTGATTCCTCCAGATCCATTTTTCTTTCTCAAGATTGCTTTGGCTATTCGGGGTCTTTTGTGTTTCCATACAAATTTTAAGATTTTTTTGCCCTAGGTCTGCAAAAAAATGCCATTGGTAATTTGATAGGGATTGCATTGGTCTTCTATCTCCTTAGTTAGACTTATTCCTAGGATTTTATTCCTTTTGATGCAATTATAAATAGGACTGTTTTCCTAATTTCTCTGATAATTCGTGTCAGTATACAGAAATACAAAAGATTTCTATATATTAATTTTGTATCCTACAACTTTACATAGTTCATTGATGAGTTCTAGTATTTTGGTGGTGTCTTTAGGATTTTCTGTGTATAGTTATCATGTCACCTGCAAACAGTGGCAGATTTACTTCTTCCTTTCCAATTTGGATTCCTTTTATTTTTTTTTTTTCTTGTCTGATTGCTGTGGCTAGGACTTCCTTACTGTTCCACATCTTTGTTACCACTTAGTATTGTCAATCTGTTAGGTATTTTGGACAGTGTGTGGTAATAGCTCTTTGAAGAGGTAATTTACATTTCCTTGATTACTAATGAGATTAAGCACCATTTCATGTTTAGACACCATTTGGATACCCTCTTATAAATGTCTGTTCAAGTTCCTTACCCATTGATATATTAGATTGTATTTTTCCTCATTGACTTGTAGAATTGTTTTTAATGTTCAGGATAATGACTTTCCTCTTTCATTAATTTTTGTTCTTGTCTTTATTATTTCTTTCCTTCCACTCTCTGTGGCATTATTTTACTATTCTTTTTCTAAGTTCTAGAGATGAATAAGTCATTAATTTTCCAGTCTCTCGTCTTTAATAATATACACACTGTATACTATCAATTTCCCTTTAAAAACAACTCTAGGGCTTCCCTGGTGGCGCAGTGGTTGAGAGTCTGCCTGCCGATGCGGGGGACACGGGTTCGTGCTCTGGTCTGGGAAGATCCCACATGCCGCGGAGCGGCTAGGCCCGTGAGCCATGGCCACTGAGCCTGCGCGTCCAGAGCCTGTGCTCCGCAACGGGAGAGGCCACAACAGTGAGAGGCCCGCGTACCGCAAAATAAACAAACAAACAAACAAAAAAACAACTCTAGCTGCATTTCACAATTTCATTAGGAGATATTTTTATTATACTTTCATTCCAAACTATCTTCCTGTTTTTACTGTGATTATTTTTTTCACCCCAAAAGGGGTCAGAATTATTTATTAATTTCTAAATATGTGGGCATCTTTCAGTTATGTTTTTCTTATAGTTATTTCTAGCTTAATTCCACTGCTGTCAAAGAATATATTTTAAATGACTTAAATCCTTTAAATATGTTGTTTTATGGCCTAGCACATGATAGGGGTTTTTTTTTTGTAAATGTTTCATATGTAACTGAAAAGAATATATATACTGCTCTTATTTGGTAAATATTCTACATACATCCATTAGATCAAATTTGCTAATTGTATTAGTCATATCTTCTATATCCCTACTAATTTGGGATATAGATGACTATCTGCATGTTTTCCCACATACTGCAAGAGATGTGTTAAAATCTCCCTAAACTGAAAGACAAGAGCTCCTAGACTGAAAGCAACTACTGAGTACCCAGAACAATGTTAGAAAACAGACCAACACCAAGACACATCAGTGACATTTCACAATACTAAGGAAGAAAAGGATCTCTTAAAAACTCTCAGAGAAAAATTTTAAAATTTATACAGGGCTTCCCTGGTGGCCCAGTGGTTCAGAATCTGCCTGCCAATGCAGGGGACACAGGTTCGAGCCCTGGTCCAGGAAGATCCCACATGCCGGGGAGCAACTAAGCCCATGCGCCACAACTACTGAGTCTGCACTCTAGAGCCCACGAGCCACAACTACTGAAGTCCGCGCACCTAGAGCCTGTGCTCCCCAACAAGAGAAGCCACAGCAATGAGAAGCCTGCACACTGCAAATAAGAGTAGCCCCTGCTCACCACAACTAGAGAAAGCCCGTGCGCAGCAACGAAGACCCAACGCAGCCAAAAATAAATAAATAAATTTATAAAATTTATACAAAGGATGAAGGATTAGCATGGCACTGCATTTCTCAATAGTAATGAGAAAAATGAAGTACTATGTTAAAAACTCTAAAAGTGCTTAAAATCTTGACGTTTGTACCTGGAAAATCTATGAAATAATTGTAAGGCATTTTCAGACATGCTAATTTTTGCAAAATTTATACCCATAATAGCCTGTACACTGAAATAAAGTGGAACTTCCTAGAAGATATCCCCACTAAAATGAGAAAGTGAATCAAGAGAAATACATATGATCACAAAAAAGGAGGGCTCTGACTCAAGCAAACAGCAATGGGAATTAATGATAATGATAAAAAGAGATCTCAAGATAACTGTTGTACAGCACATATATAGATTAACCACCTATCTAAATTGGAACAACTCGGGAGGCTTTAGGAGAAACTTCTTCAAGAAAACAAATTGGGCAGAATAACAAATGTATTGGAACATGCTGGGTGGAGATTTATATAAGTGGGGAAGAGGCTAGAGATAAATCAATGATAAGTTCACAGAAAACCAACTCATCAAACAAAAGACATTTATTAATTTCAGAGAAAACAAAAAGTTATTTAGGAAGTAAAAATAATCATAATATACCACATGGCTCAGTTGACAACGACACTTATATAGTCATAATAGTGTAATATTGAATACTGAACTAAGCAAAATTAGAACATAAGTATATTTGAAGAATGGGAATATAATGAGAGGATAAAGAAAGACTAAGGGGCTGGAGGAGATCAGGCAGAGTGAGTAAAGAATATAAAAAAGAGCTAGATCTTCATCTTCCATAGTAAAAAGTCAATATATAATGTGTAAAACTAAAAACTCAAGTAGCTATATTTAGAGATATCCGTGTAAACGGAATTTTTAAAAAGCTGTAAGAGGGGCTTCCCTGGTGGCACAGTTAAGAATCCGCCTGCCAATGCAGGGGACACGGGTTCAATACCTGGTCTGGGAAGATCCCACATGCCGCAGAGCAACTAAGCCCACGCGCCACAACTACTGAGCCTGAGCTCTAGAGCCCGCGTGCCACAGCTACTGAGCCCGAGTGACGCAACTACTGAGGCCCATGCGCCTGGAGCCTGTGCTCTGCAACAGGAGAAGCCACTGCAATGAGAAGCCCGTGCACCGCAACGAAGAGTAGCCCCCGCTCGCCGCAACTAGATAAAGCCCGCACGCAGCAACAAAGGCCCAACACAGCCAAAAATAAATAAATAAATTTTTTTTAAAAAAGAAAATAAGCTGTAAGAGTTGAAAATAGTTACCTCTGGAAAGTAGGGGATAAAGAAATGCTATTTTTCATAATTAGCCTTGACTACTTAAAAAGGATGTGTGTGCAGATAACAAATACAAAAACTGGATTTTAAAAATTCTATCATAAAAGTGGTGAGCAGTCAGAAATTTAAGAATGTTTTAAAAATAATCTAAAATCACTCTTAGTCTTAAGTACTTCTTTTGGAACAAAAATGAAATGCTGTACGTGAGTTTGTTCTAAATAAGTACTACCCTCCTCTGATGTATTTAACTCCTAGTTATTATGCACTTTTGCAAACACATTCTCAACATTCTTTGGAATCTCAGGAACTTAGTTATTTCAGGTACTTACCAAGATGCTGATTTCTGAGTAATATAGGAAATCTTGGTCAGCAGAAGTTCCAGCAGATACCCTCGGGGAGAGTCCCCCAGCATATGCAATTCATCCACAACCACCATTCCTAAAGAGATTTTCCAGATACTAGTTTTTACAGAATTTCACAATTCCAAGAATTTTAAGACTCAATATCTTGTATCTTGTACCATAAATAGCTGTCATTATAATACACTGCACGTAATACAAATTTCTAGCCATAAAACAAAAATCAGATTCCACATAGCAGACAATTCTTTTCCAAGATATTTCAAGTATAATAAGTGGTCTTACCACAATGTATTCTGGATCTAAAAATCAATGATTAGCTAACTCAGGTCTAACTCAAGAAAAACTCTGTCGTGTTACTCAGACAATTCTTAATTGGCAACCTTGTAGAAATACATGTACAATGAAAATCAAGGATATCCACAACAATTATTCAGTGGATTGACTTTTCTATGGGGAAAACAGCCAGGGCAACCATACTGATGTTCTGATGCTTAGAAAAACAGAATCAGATCAGGAAGAAATAAATGATTTTAAGAGGATGTTTTTGTTTGATTATGGTAGACTAGTGACTCACCCTACTATAAAACATAAATATGATCATAATTCCCTCCTCCCCTACTTGGAGAATCAAACCAGTCTATGCACTTGGAATAATGCTCAAGAAGTACTGAAATTTGTATCAACGAATGCCTCCTTTAAACATTTTCATAATATCATAGTTTGCATGTGCACTAGTGTCCCCCCCACAAATCCCCCTACAAAAATAAAGACCTTTCAGACTATTTCCTAATGGTACATGATGATCCTTTTCCTCAACAGTAAGCTATTTCCAAATCATATTGTATGATGACTTATTTCAGCATTCATTCATCCATCCAAAGAATATTTATTCTACCTAGTGTGCCAAGAACTGTGCTAGGTATAGTAGATATAACACTTAATCTGATATAACACAATCTGACAATTCTGATACAAACTGATGAATGTGATTTCTCTCTCCAAGCTTTATAGAGCGGAGCCTGTGTCTCATTAATCTTTGATTTTACTCCCCACCCCTACCCTACCCTAACTTTACCATTTACGTTCACCAGGAAAACAATGAGTAGCTAACTGATATTCTTGCAGCTTCTATTGCTGCTATAACCATTCTCTTCCTGTTGCTACCTCTACATAGTGGGCTTTCCCAAGTGGTTGGAAAAGGAAAAAAAAAAAAAGGATTAAGGTAGAAAAGTTCCAAGCTCAAATACAGTGCCAGTTTCTATAGCTCCCTACCATTTGCCTGCTAAATGGTAGCCTCTGGGTCCAGGCCTAATCTAGATACCACAGTACCAGAATATGATAATGAATACATATATACACTAACTGCAGAGATGGCAGGTGCTTCCTTCTATTCCTGGTAAACTTTAGATAGGAAAGAAGCAATGAGAAATGACCTGAGGGTTCAAGCATACCCTCTATGCTTTGTAAAGTGCAAAAATACAAGGAAGTAGAGTCAATAACATCAGTAGGATGCAAAACTTTTTTTTTTTTTTTTACAGAGTTCCTAACATTACAGATGCCAATTTTCACCTCTAGAAGTAGATGACAGACAACAGAATAAAACATAAGTCATACAGAAATCACAACAGCTTCACTCCATTCTATCAAAAATAGCAAGAGAAAGTATATACTTATTTTCTTATTTGCTTACCTAATAGATCCATCTTATTTTCCTCTATGAGGCGATTGATCAGACCATTGGCTCTCTCAATTGTGCAGACAGCAATATCCAAAGAAGAGAAATGCCCTGTTGGAGAGGTACTGCCCATATAACCATCTACTTTTATTCCTACTTCCTGAAACAGACTCTAAATTGAGTAAAAAGGAAAAATACAGGAGAAAATATTTGAAATTCATGAATCTTAAATTGGTTCTTTCCCAAAACATAGACATAAGTATTCAAATACATTTATCAGATTACTGTTAGTTATTCCTGGTCAGGGCACAGGAATCTTTTTAGAATCATATACTAAAAATAAGAAGTTCAGAACTGATAAAACTCAGTACAGAGATTTTCTGTTAAGACAGAGTCAAATAAAATGGCATACTTAATCAAATAAGTTCTAAGAGCTCTTTATAGAAATTAAAATTAAAATTAAAATTAAAGCTCTTTATAGAAATTAAAATTAAAATTAAATTAATCTAATAAGCAAGAAACTCACTCTTTCTTTAACACTAATGTAATATTTTCAGAAACTTAATATTTTCAGAAATTTATACTTCGTGAGGAAAATATTCTCATTATCCCCCTAAAGATTAGTTTTTTTATATAACAGAAGAAAAGGTTTCAAAAGTCAAATGCAATGGGACTTTGATGTTAATTTTTTTAGTTTAACTTTTAACTAACATACCTTCTCAGTAAAAAAGATCATCATTTTGTTACTTTGGTCTAAGTTGAAAGGATGTTACCATGTAAAACCAGCTTGGTTGGCTATTTGACCTCTGAAATAACTGTTAAAAAGATTTATAGAACCATTGAATTTTAGAGCTGTTCATTCAATAAAATGTTTCTGAGTGTTTACTAAGTTAACCCATAGTTAACCCCATAGTTTCATTTTACCAGTGAAAAAACTGAGGCCCAGCAGATTATGTATCTGGCCTGAAGACACAGGTAGTGACAAAACTGGAACTAGAACTCAGATTTTTTGTATTACCACTGCAATAATCTTGGCATTCCAAAATCACATTTTTTCACTGCAGAAATCAGAATAAATTTATTCTATTTAATGAAATATTGTATTTGTAAAAATACCTTAAAGACCAGTGAGCGTCACACAAATGTATATTGTTGTCATTCATTTTTGCAGGAGAACAGGAGAAGAAAACACAGGTTTGGAGCTTTACATAAGCACCAATGGATCTTGTTCTTCATCCTCTAACGTTCCCAAATGGCCTTGCATCAGGATGGGATATGCTTCCTCAAACACACTTCCTTTCCATGCTTCAGTCTAGTCCTACTATTCACTTAAGAGGTTGATTCTTAATTTGCACTTTTATATGCTAATTAAAGTACCCTGCCTATTTCCTAAGGAAAAGTTTATAAATTTTTACACAATTTTCACCGATTGCTCTTTGATTTAATGGCTCTTTCTCCTTTATGCAGTAATTTAAAAGTTTCCCCTCATAAATGGTCAACTTTTGAAGCTACATTGGGATGTAATAAAAGAAATTTTATTTTCCAATTGCTTTTATAATTCCATTTTAAATGAGTAAAGCCGAGGCTGTCAATAACAGGCCTTTCACAATTTCAAACTTAGTAAAAGAACATTACCTGGAAATAGTATTTCTTCTCTTTAGCCACAGAGACAAAGGGCAGAATAAATAGAGCTTTCTTCCGCGTTTCCAAGACCCGCTTCAAAATAAGTAGTTCAGCAACAAGAGTCTTCCCAGCACTTGTAGGAGCTAAAACAAGTTATTCGGCAAGGTTATCACAAAAAGAAGTAATATTTGATACACTGCATTAATAAATGTTTTAAATCATATCCAGTAACTAAATAGCCCAAGGCTAAACTATCATTAAGGCCCCAGCTAGCATCTGAAACCTTTATACCCTGAAATGCCCCTGACTTTAAACCAGGTTTCTAAATACTCTCACAGTGAAAATAGAGACAAATAAATCTTTACATCAAATAAATGATGAATATTACTGAGTACCTAGCTTATACCTAAAGATCCTTTCCTTTAAGTACTGAACAGTTAAAAGCCCTGCTTTGGGGAAATAGATAAAAAGCTTTAATACATTGTGATAGGAGCTATGATAGAAGTTGAGGGAGAAGAGCTGTAAGGAAGTTTATGGAAACAGAACTTATGAGAGCAAAGAAGGCAAGAAGAAAGGAATGCCAAGCAGAAAAAAACAGCATGTGTAAAGTTCTAGAGGAAAGCCTGGTATGTTCAGATGATAGCAAGTAATTTAGTAAGCCTGAAGTATAAAGTACAAGTAGGGGAGTGAAAACAGACATATGAAAGTGCCACATGGAGAAGACTTTTATAATCCTACCATGTAAGGAATTTATCCTGAAAGCAATGCAGAGTGACTAGTGAGTTTTATGAAAAGGAATGACAAAATCATATTTATACTTTAGAGAGATCACTTTTGGCTGCAGGAGCAAAGCAAGAGCAGAAAGAAAAGATTAACTAGTTAGAGAACTATTGCATAATCTAAAAGATGATAGTAAACTAGGTAATGGACCTAAGAACAGAGAGTAGTAGCCAGAATCAAGACATTTGAGGTAACAGACACTACACTTGGTGATTAATTAATATGAGTTGGTGAGCAGAGTTATGAATGACACCCAAATTCTTGTTTAAGCAACTGAAACGGTCAGGCCATTCTACCAATGCCACCAACTGCCACTAGTTAGCATTAACTGAGTATTTCCTACATGCCAAAAACTTTTCTAAGCCCACACCCTGGCACTCATGCTCTCTGTGCGCGTAGGCGCTCGCTCCCTCCCTCCCTCTGCTTCTCTCTCTCAACTAATTTGCAAGGTTACACAGTCAGTAAACAGCCTGAACTTATATCTATTGATAGTTAACTCTCTAATCATTTTTGGCAGCCATAATGAAAATCTGGATGACTCACAATTTCAGAGAAAACTGATACAAAGGACGTACATCTTACCAAGTGATTAGATTCTAAAGTCAGTATACTAAGCACAGACGGTTAAAAATTATGTAAGTCAAAGTTGCTCTTGAAAGCCCATATAAACCTTTCATAAAGTATATTACATAGGGTTTTGTATATACAATCCTGTATAAGCAGGTCAATTTAGAAACATATAACATAAAATGTTCACACACTGAAAAGCAACTGAGATCAACTGTGGGAAGAGCACATTTACATCTCATACCGCACACTCACTCTGGGACATATGTTTTTTTGTTGTTTTTTTTTTTTTTTTCTTTGCGGTGCGCAGGCCTCTCACTCTTGTGGCCTCTCCTGTTGCGGAGCACAGGCTGCGGATGTGCAGGCTCAGCGGCCATGGCTCACGGGCCCAGCTGCTCCGCGGCATGTGGGATCTTCCCGGACCGGGGCACAAACCCGTGTCCCCTGCATCGGCAGGTGGACTCTCAACCACTGCGCCACCAGGGAAGCTCTGGGACACATGTTTTTTGAGAGGAATGGTAGGCAGATAATTCTGTTTAAATTGTTCGGTTTTTGCCTTCCCCCACCCTACCATCTAATGGAATTTTCATAATTTAAGTATGCATATGATGAAACTCTGCTTTTCAAATATTTTAAGACTTTCTCTAGTTATAAAGCACTCTCTCACCCACCTTACCTCAATAGAGTGTCCTTTACATTAATAATGTCTTAAAAATAGTAGAGAAATTAAATTGCACAAATTTGAATACCTGAATAGACTAAATTCTTTCCTTCCAGGACTTGTCCAAGCAAAAGGCACTCTGCTTGCCATTCAAACATCTTTTTTACACCAAAACTGTGATATTTCTCCAGAACCGCTGTAGGAAGCCCCCAATTTGCCAATAGCAGCTTGTCTACTTTATCGTCAGGAAACGTCTGCTTGCATTTCCCTTTTAGGAAAAAAAAGGAAATAGTTGAATTTAGTTCTAACATAAGACTTCAGTAATTTGCTTTCCACTGTGTTTTGGGATTCCTATGTGTTGTAAAGAGGCTATTTAAAGTACATCCTGACATAAAACACATACAATATAAGGATCTGTAAGGAGCACTGGGCACTATTAGGAGTGAATTCCCTACAGGTGATGAGATTTGGCCAGCTAGTAAGTTGTTTCTGTAAATAAAGGTCGAAAAGACCCAGAAACCACTTGAAGATTACTACCAGACAGTCGCTGAATATGGACTGAAAGCTCTTCCACGTCAATAGAAAGTGACGTGCCGCACCAGGTCCTAGTCACAAACTGAGAAAGGGGAGTAGAAGCCTAGCAGGCCGTGCAAACGCGCGAGCTCCGCGCGGTGAGGACACCTCCCGACGAGTGGCCCGGCTGAGCTGCCTACCTCGCCCGCTGCCCACGGAGTGCCTGGGAGTACCTGCAGCTCTGGCCGGCGGGCGGCCGCGGTCCTTCAGGCTGCGTCTCAGGCCCGGAGGCGGGCTCAGCACCGGCCCCGAGAGGAGCAGGGGGCTGTCACTGCTGTCACCGCCACTTCCCGAAAAGAAGTCTGAGCCTGGTGCTGAACGTCGTCGTTTCCCACTCCAGCGAGTCAGATTCATCGCGAAATATTCTCGGCCATTCAGGGAAAGGCACAGTCCCAGCGTCCTCCCGCTCGGAAGAAACGGAAGTTGGCGACAGGTGCGGCCGCCATCTTCCCGCCACGGCTTTCAAACTCAGGCCTCCCAGCCCGCCCCGGAACCATAGAGTTCCCAGTGACGAGAGTAACCTGAGGACCATAGAATCGTGGGGAAGGAGGGGCTCTCGCTGGTGTCGTAGACCTCCGGCCTGTCACCTGGGTTGTCGGATAGTGAAAGAGAACCAGACTTGGACCTAGATTAAACGGGGGGAAAAACCAGACTCAGTATATATAATCTCCAATTATAATCATACTGGCTTAAAGTTTTTCCTTTTCTTTTTGTCCATGTCTGGTTTAAATAGCAAGTTTATGTTAACTTCATAAAATGAACTGCCCATAATAGGTAGAGAAGTAGCTCTATTTAACATATTGTATTTTTAAAACAATTATTACAAATTATATGTGCAAAATATTATACAAGTAAAATTTAGGATTTAGAATGAAGTGCAATTTACTCCTGCTTTACTTTCTTCTTTATAACAAGATATGGGAACATATGTATATATATAACTGATTTACAGATGGTAGGGCAGAGGTTATTTCTGTACACAATTTCTACTTTAGCCATCATACGCTGTGAGGAATATGTGATGGAGAGATAGGGACTGCGGCCGATAGACCTCTTAGGTAGTAGAACGCTGCATAGAAGGGGCTCTGGATGTGCCCGAGTGATCATTCGGAGCCAAGAGTTTGTTAATGGATCTGTGCTCTACCTTTGGCAAGGTAGAATCAAACGAGTTCTGGACTTAAACTGATGCCAGTTAATTACCCAGTTGCACAATTAGTTTCACCAAGCAAATCTAGTCAGGGAAAGGCCTGCCCTGAAGGGGTGGTGCTTTTCTACAGCTCTAAAAGTCTCAAAAGGACCAGTCCAATAACAACAACAAAAATTCTCATATTTACCGGACTTGTAGTCTGGGAAATAAGGGAATCGTTTCTCCTGTGAAACCTTCCTTGTTAAAAGAAAAAATTTGGGGACAGTATTCTAAAATTCCACAAGATGGAGACATTACTACATGAAGGAAACATTTTTCTTAGTTACCTTTCTTGAAATCATTCACTCAACTAGTTATTGAGCGTCTACTACGTGCTAGGCATTGGGTATATGGCAGGGAAATGGAAGAAATGGCTCCTGCTCTCAAAGTGAAAGAGACTAGAGGAGACAAACATTAAACTAATTAATTAATTGATAATTTTAAATTGTACTATTGCTCAGGCAAAAAAGAATAGAGTGCTATCAAAGATATAAAAGGATCCTAATTTAGATTGTAGTCATGGAAGATCTTTCAGAGATGCAGTGTAGCATAGGGGTCAACAGTGCAGCAACTCTGTAGCCAATCAGTCTTTGTTTGAAGACTTAGTAGCTGTGTGATTTTGCTTAACCCCCTGAGCTTCCTTTTCCTCATCTATATGATGGAGATAATAAGAGTAACAACTATTTGGTTATTATTAGCACTAAGATAGTCATAGGTGTAAAGTGCTTACCACATAATAAGTGCTCTTCAGAGAAAGTGCTATATAAATATTCTAATATTGCTTCCAATATAAATCCAGCACTTCGATGGGAAAAGAATAAACCAAAGAAATCTCTGTCACAAAGTTATTCTATTTTTATTAGGTGAACTATGATCAAGTGAGAAAAATAATTACGAAGAAATTGAAAGGCATGGTTTGTGTCATCCTTCTAAAAAGCCTAGAGAATATTTTAAAATTTACAATGTACTTCAAACATTCAACATAAATTTCTAATTTTAAAAAAAAACTCTTACAAAGACCTACTAGAGAATGGACTTGAGGATATGGGGAGGGGGAAGGGTAAGCTGTGACAAAGCGAGAGAGAGGCATGGACATATACACACTACCAAATGTAAAATAGATAGCTAGTGGGAAGCAGCCACATAGCACAGGGAGATCAGCTTGGTGCTTTGTGACCGCCTAGAGGGGTGGGATAGGGAGGGTGGGAGGGAGGGAGACGCAAGAAGGAAGAGATATGGGAACATATGTATATGTATAATTGATTTACTTTGTTATAAAGCAGAAACTAACACACCATTGTAAAACAATTATACTCTAATAAAGATGTAAAAAAAACTCTTAGAAAATAGAAGGTTACTTCTCAAAAATGTTAAACTTTTTTGTGCTAATAGTTACCATAATAATTAAAGCTAATACACCTGAAGTATTTCCCACCTGTCTTTTAACTGTGAGCTTGGATTCCTTGGAATTGTATCTGTGGTAATTCCTTAAGGTCTGCATTAAAGACCTTGAAAATTTTTTTGAATATATTTCTGCCAGCTACCTGGGAGACATATCAGTTCTGGCCCATTTTAAATGTAATCTCTGGGTTGGCATTTATTAAGATATGGAAGTAGTAATGTTAGACACCAGAGCCAGATTTGGACAGCTTCCACACTCACCATCTCAATGTTCAGAAGAGATATTTCTCTGCTTTACTTTCTGAGGGAGCTGTCGTTTTGGGGTTTTGGCTTTATACAGGGGATTTTAGATCTTACCACCCACCCTGCTAGGAACACCATATTCCTATCCCCCAGAACACATAATCCATTAAAATCCATACTCTAGACCACCAGGGATCAGCAGACATCACTATGGAAAATTTTGATTCTAATGCTTCACTTCTCTACTTACTCCTTTTATTAAGGAGTCAAATGTCAAATTATTTGACTGACAAGGAAATCTCTGATTTTACCAGTTTAGTCATGAATTTTAAAGGAAGTATTTTTTATATAACATCCAGAATTTTAAGGAAAGTGTGCTGTTCTAGAAGTGGTTTCTTGTTTGGCCTAATATTGCTAAAGACAGAAGTAAAGGAAACTCAATAACAATTGATGTATCTTCAAAGATGTCATCTGATTATGTTAGTAAGTTGCACAAATAATGAAGAGTGGTTTATCCATTGAAATTGCAGAGGTTATATGAAAAAATGAAATTTACACAAACTAAATTGTGAATTGACTAAAACAGAAACATCTAACCAGACTAAATAAATTCTGTGCTTCTCAGGGATGTAAAGTACAACATGATAAATATAATTAACACTGCTGTATGTTACATATGAAAGTTGTTAAAAGAGTAAATCTTAAGAATTCTCATCACAAGAAAAAATTTTTTTCTATTTCTCTGTTTGTATCTATATGAGATGATGGATATTTATTAACTTATGGTGATAATCTTTTCATGATGTATGTAAGTCAAATCATTATGCTGTACACCTTATACAGTATTGTATTTCAATTATATCTCAATAAAACTGGAAGAAAAAAGCAATAAAAAAAACTATGTGCTTCTCACATAAGTGGAAGTGATTGGCAAAAATAGAAACAGCTGGAAAATACACTTGATCAGAAACGTGGGATGCAGGATAGCCTCATCCACCAGAGGGCAGACAGCAGAAGCAAGAAGAACTACAATCCTGCAGCCTGTGGAGCAAAAACCACATTCACAGAAAGATACACAAGATGAAAATGCAGAGGGCTATGCACCAGATGAAGGAACAAGATAAAAACCCAGAAAAACAACTAAATGAAGTGGAGATAGGAGACCTTCCAGAAAAAGAATTCAGAATAATGATAGTGAAGATGATCCAGGACCTCAGAAAAAGAATGGAGACAAAGACCGAGAAGATGCAAGAAATGTTTAACAAAGAGCTACAAGAATTAAAGAACAAACAAACAGAGATGAACAACACAATAACTGAAATGAAAAATACACTAAAAGGAATGAATGGCAGAATAACTGAGGCAGAAGAATGGATAAGTGACCTGGAAGACAGAATGGCGGAATTCACTGCCATGAAACAGAATAAAGAAAAAAGAATGAAAAGAATTGAAGACAGCCTAAGAGAGCTCTGGGACGACATTAAACGCAACAACATTCACATTATAGGGGTCCCAGAAGGAGAAGAGAGATAGAAAGGACACGAGAAAATATTTGAAGAGATTATAGTCAAAAAGTTCCCTAACATGGGAAAGGAAATAGCCACTCAAGTCCAGGAAGTGCAGAGAGTCCCATATAGGATACACCCAAGGAGAAACACGCTGAGACACATAGTAATCAAATTGGCAAAAATTAAAGACAAACAAAAATTATTGAAAGCAGCAAGGGAAAAATGACAAATAACATACAAGGGAACTCCCATAGGGTTAATAGCTGATTTCTCAGCAGAAACTCTACAAGCCAGCAGGGAGTGGCATGATATACTTAAAGTGATGAAAGGGAAGAACCTACAACCAAGATTACACTACCCGGCAAGGATCTCATTCAGATCCGATGGAGAAATCAAAAGCCTTACAGACAAGCAAAAGCTAAGAGAATTCAGCACCACCAAACCAGCTCTACAACAAATGCTAAAGGAACTTCTCTAGGTGGGAAACACAAGAGAAGAAAAAGACCTACAAAAACAAACACAAAACAATTAAGAAAATGGTAATAAGGACATACATATTGATAATTACCTTAAATGTGAGTGGATTAAATGCTCCTGCCAAAGGACACAGGCTTGCTGAATGGATACAAAAACAAGACCCATATATATGCTGTCTACAAGAGACCCACTTCAGACCTAGGGACACATACAGACTGAAAGTGAAGGGATGGAAAAAGATATTCATGCAAATGGAAATCAGAAGAAAGCTGGAATAGCAATACTCATATCAGATAAAATAGACTTTAAAATAAAGAATGTTACAAGAGGGCTTCCCTGGTGGCGCACTGGTTGAGAGTCCGCTTGCCGATTCAGGGGACACGGGTTCATGCCCCAGTCTGGGAAGATCCCACGTGCTGTAGAGCGGCTGGGCCCGTGAGCCATGGCCACTGAGCCTGCGCATCCGGAGCCTGTGCTCCACAACGGGAGAGGCCACAACAGTGAGAGGCCTGCGTACCGCAAAAAAAAAAAAAAAAAAAAAGAATGTTACAAGAGACAAGGAAGGACAATACATGATCAAGGGATCAATCCAAGAAGATGATATAACAATTATAAATATATATGCACCCAACATAGGAGCACCTCAATACATAATGCAACTGCTAGCAGCTATAAAAGAGGAAATCGACAATAACACTATAATAGTGGAGGCTTTAACACCTCGCTTACACCAATGGACAGATCCTACAGACAGAAAATTAATAAGGAAACACAAGCTTTAAATGACACGATAGACCAGATTGATTTAATTGATATTTGTAGGACATTCCATCCAAAAACAGCAGAATAAACTTTT
This sequence comes from Aethalodelphis obliquidens, assembly GCF_003676395.1. Lineage (NCBI taxonomy): Eukaryota > Metazoa > Chordata > Mammalia > Artiodactyla > Delphinidae > Aethalodelphis > Aethalodelphis obliquidens. The sequence continues at coordinate 67,100,162 of NW_020837945.1, forward strand.
TTCTCAAATGCACATGGAACAATCTCCAGGCAAGATCACATCTTGGGGAACAAATCAAGCCTCAGTAAATTTAAGAAAACTGAAATCACATCAAGCATCTTTTCTGATCAAAACGCTACGAGGGGTTTCCCTGGTGGTGCAGTGGTTGAGAGTCCGCCTGCCGATGCAGGGAACATGGGTTCGTGCCCTGGTCCGGGAAGATCCCACATGCCGCGGAGTGGCTGGGCCCGTGAGCCATGGCCGCTGAGCCTGCGCGTCCGGAGCCTGTGCTCCGCAACGGGAGAGACCACAACAGTGAGAGGCCCGCGTACCGCAAAAAAAAAAGACAAAACCCTATGAGATTAGAAATCAATTACAGGGGAAAAAACGTAAAAAACACAAACACATGGAGGATAAATGATACTTTCTAAATAATCAAGAGATCACTGAAGAAATCAAAGAGGAAATCAAAAAATACCTAGAAACAAATGACAATGAAAATACGACAATCCAAAATTATGGGATGCAGCAAAAGCAGTTCTAAGAGGGAAGTTTATAGCTACACAAGCCTACCTCAAAAAAGAAGAAAAATCTCAAATAAACAATGTAACCTTACACCTAAAGGAACTAGAGAAAGAAGAACAAACAAAACCGAAAGTTAGCAGAAGAAAAGAAATCATAAAGATCAGAGCGGAAATAAATGAAATAGAAACAAAGAAAACAATAGCAAAGATCAATAAAACTAAAAGCTGGTTCTTTGAGAAGATAAACAAAGATGATAAGCCATTAGCCAGACTCATCAAGAGGGAGAGGAATCAAATCAATAAAATTAGAAATGAAAAAGGAGAAGTTACAACAGACACTGCAGAAATACAAAGCATCCTAAGAGACTACTACAAGCAACTCTATGCCAATAAAATGGACAACCTGGAAGAAATGGACAAATTCTTAGAAAGGTATAAGCTTCCAACACTGAAACAGGAAGAAATAGAAACTATGAACACACCAATCACAAGTATTGAAATTGAAACTGTGATTAAAATTCTTCCAATAAACAAAAGCCCAGGACCAGATGACTTCACAGGTGAATTCTACCAAACATTTAGAGAAGAGCTAACACTCATCCTTCTCAAACTCTTCCAAACAATTGCAGAGGAAGGAACACTCCCAAACTCATTCTATGAGGCCACCATCACCCTGATACCAAAACCAGAGAAAGATACTACAGAAAAGGAAAATTACAGACCAATATCACTGATGAATATAGATGCAAAAATCCTCAACAAAATACTAGCAAACATAATCCAACAATACATCAAAAGGGTCATACACCATGATCAAGTGGAATTTATCCCAGGGACGCAAGGATTCTTCAATATATGCAAATAAATCAATGTGATACACAATATTAAAAAATTGAAGAATAAAAACTATATGATCATCACGATAGATGCAGAAAAAGCTTTTGACAAAAATCAACACCCATTTATGATAAAAACTCTCCAGAAAGTCGGCATAGAGGGAACATACCTCAACACAATAAAGGCCATAGATGACAAACCCACAGCAAACATCATTCTCAATGGTGAAAAACTGAAAACATTTCCACTAAGGTCAGGAACAAGACAAGGATGTCTACTCTCACCACTATAATTCAACATAGTTTTGGAAGTCCTAGCCACGGCAATCAGAGAAGAAAAAGAAATAAAAGGAATACAAACTGGAAAAGAAGAAGTAAAACTGTCACTGTTTGCAGATGACATGACACTATACATAGAGAATCCTAAAGATGCCACCAGAAAACTACTAGAGCTAATCAATGAATTTGGTAAAGTTGCAGGATACAAAATTAATGCACAGAAATCTCTTGCATTCCTATACACTAATGATGAAAAATCTGAAAGAGAAATTAAGGAAACACTCCCATTTACCATTGCAACAAAAAGAATAGAACACCTAGGAATAAACCTACCTAGGGAGACAAAAGACCTGTATGCAGAAAACTATAAGACACTGTTGAAAGAAATTAAAGATGATACTAACTGATGGAGAGATATACCATGTTCTTGGATTGGAAGAATCAATATTGTGAAAAAGACTCTACTACCCAAAGCAATCTACAGATTCAATGCGATCCCTATCAAATTACCAATGGCATTTTTTACAGAACTAGAACAAAAAATCTTAAAATTTGTATGGAGATACAAAAGACCCTGAATAGCCAAAGCAGCCTTGAGGGGAAAAAACGGAGCTGGAGGAATCAGACTCCCTGACTTCAGACTATACTACAAAGCTATAGTAATTAAGAGAATATGGTACTGGCACAAAAACAGAAATATAGATCAATGGAACAGGATAGAAAGCCCAGAGATAAACCCACGCACCTATGGTCACTTAATCTATGACAAAGGAGGCAAGGATATACAATGGAGAAAAGACAGTCTCTTCAGTAAGTGGTGCTGTGAAAACTGGACAGCTACATGTAAAAGAATGAAATTAGAACACTCCCTAACACCATACACAAAAATAAACTCAAAATGGATTAAAAACCTAAATGCAAGACCAGACACTATAAAACTCTTGGAGGAAAACACAGGAAGAACACACTTTGACATAAATCACAGCAAGATCTTTTTTGATCCACCTACTAGAGTAATGGAAATAAAAACAAAAATAAACAAATGGGACCTAATGAAACTTAAAAGCTTTTACACAGAAAAGGAAACTACAAACAAGATGAAAAGACAACCCTCAGAATGGGAAAAAATATTTGCAAATGAATCAACCGACAAAGGATTAATCTCCAAAATATATAAGCAGCTCATGCAGCTCAATATTAAAAAAAAAAACAACCTAATCAAAAAATGGGCAGAAGACCTAAACAGACATTTCTCCGAAGAGGACATACAGATGGCCAAGAAGCACATGAAAAGCTGCTCAACATCACTAATTATTAGAGAAATGCAAATCAAAACTACAAGGAGGTATTACCTCACACCAGTCAGAATGGGCATCATCAGAAAATCTAGAAACAACAAATGCTGGAGAGGGTGTGGAGAAAAGGGAATCCTCTTGCACTATTAGTGGGAATGTAAATTGATACAGCCACTATGGAGAACAGTATGGAGGTTCCTTAAAAACTAAAAATAGAATTACCATATGACCCAGCAATCCCACTACTGGGCATATACCCAGAGAAAACCATAATTCAAAAAGACACATGCACCCCAATATTCATTGCAGCACTCTTTACAATAGCCAGGTCATGGAAGCAACCTAAATGCCCATCGACAGATGAATGGATAAAGAAGATGTGGTACATATATACAATGGAATATTACTCAGCCATAGAAAGGAATGAAATTGGGTCATTTGTAGAGACGTGGATGAATCTAGAGACTGTCATGGAGTGAAGTAAGTGAGAAAGAGAAAAACAAATATCACATATTAACTTATATATGTGGAACCTAGAAACATAGTACAGATTAACCGTTTTGCATGGCAGAAATTGAGACACAGATGTAGAGAACAAACGTATGGACGCCAAGGGGGGAAAGCAGCGGTGGGTGGGGTTGGTGGTGTGATGAACTGGGAGTTTGAGATTGACATGTATACACTGATGTGTATAAAATGGATGACTTGTAAGAACCTGCTGTATAAAAAAAATAAATTAAATAAAATCCTCCCAAAAAAAAGAAGCCCTTTTAACTCCCATAGGAGCCTGAATTTCCACTACTCCATTTACCCACACTTGAACATGGCTGTTTAATTATGTCTTCCCCACTAGACATAATCTCTATAAAGTCAGAGATCATGTCTATTATGGTTGACTTTGTATATCCTGTTGATGAGTATTGAAGGTCTCAGACGTTTGTTCCATAAATCTTTACTACAGTCCTTTGAGGAAATTAATTATTGCATCTGGTTGTTCTGTCAGTTATTGAGAGAGAGATGTTGGAGTCTCCAATTATGATTCTGGTTTTGTTTATTTTTCCTTTCAGCTCTATCAGTTTTTGCTTCACATTTGTTGTTTCATATGTACACATTTAGGATTGCTATGTCTTCTTGGTATATTGATCCTTTTATCATTATGTAATGTCCCTCTCTGTCCTTGATAATTTTTTGGCTTTGCTCTGTACTTCATCTGATATTAAGATAGACACTCCAACTTTCTTTTGATTAATGTTTGCATTTTATCTTTTCTATCCTTTTATTTTTAACCAACTTATGTAATTATATTTGAACTTAGTTTATTGTATAGAATATACAGTTGACTCGTTTCCTCCCCACCTACTCTGCCACTCACTGTCTCTAAATTTTCATATTTAGACCATATATATTTAATGTAATTATTGATATTAGGGCTTAGGTTTCTTATTTCATTTTTTGTTTTACGTTTATGTTTGTGTTTTTTTTTAACATCTTTATTGGGGTATAATTGCTTTACAATGGTGTGTTAGTTTCTACTTTATAACAAAGTGAATCAGTTATACATATACATATGTTCCCATATCTCTTCCCTCTTGCCTCTCCCTCCCTCCCACCCTCCCTATCCCACCCCTCCAGGTGGTCACAAAGCACCGAGCTGATCTCCCTGTGCTATGAGGCTGCTTCCCACTAGCTATCTACCTTACGTTTGGTAGTGTATATATGTCCATGCCTCTCTCTCGCTTTGTCACAGCTCACCCTTCCTCCTCCCCATATCCTCAAGTCCGTTCTCCAGTAGGTCTGTGTCTTTATTCCTGTCTTACCCCTAGGTTCTTCATGACATTTTTTTCTTAAATTCCATATATATGTGTTAGCATACGGTATTTGTCTTTCTCTTTCTGACTTACTTCACTCTGTATGGTAGACTCTAGGTCTATCCACCTCATTACAAATAGCTCAATTTCATTTCTTTTTATGGCTGAGTAATATTCCATTGTATATATGTGTCACATCTTCTTTATCCATTCATCCAATAATGGGCACTTAGGTTGTTTCCATCTCCTGGCTATTGTAAATAGAGCTGCAATGAACATTTTGGTACATGACAATTTTTGAATTATGGTTTTCTCAGGGTATATGCCCAGTAGTTGGATTGCTGGGTCGTATGGTAGTTCTATTTTTAGTTTTTTAAGGAACCTCCGTACTGTTCTCCATAGTGGCTGTACCAATTCACATTCCCACCAGCAGTGCAAGAGTGTTCCCTTTTCTCCACACCCTCTCCAGCATCTATTGTTTCTAGATTTTTTGATGATGGCCATTCTGACTGGTGTGAGATGATATCTCATTGAACTTTTGATTTGCATTTCTCTAATGATTAATGATGTTGAGCATTCTTTCATGTGTTTGTTGGCAGTCTGTATATCTTCTTTGGAGAAATGTCTATTTTGGTCTTCTGCCCAGTTTTGGATTGGGTTTTTTGTTTTTTTTTAATTGAGCTGCATGAGCTGCTTGTAAATTTTGGAAATTAATCCTTTGTCAGTTGCTTCATTTGCAAATATTTTCTCCCATTCTGAGGGTTGTCTTTTGGTCTTGTTTATGCTTTCCTTTGCTGTGCAAAAGCTTTGAAGTTTCATTAGGTCCCATTTGTTTATTTTTGTTTTTATTTCCATTTCTCTAGGAGGTGGGTCAAAAAGGATCTTGCTGTGATTTATGTCATAGAGTGTTCTGCCTATGTTTTCCTCTAAGAGTTTGATAGTTTATGGCCTTACATTTAGATCTTTAATCCATTTTGAGCTTATTTTTGTATATGGTGTTAGAGAGTGATCTAATCTCATACTTTTACATGTAGCTGTCCAGTTTTCTCAGCACCACTTATTGAAGAGGCTGTCCTTTCTCCACTGTACATTCCTGCCTCCTTTATCAAAGATAAGGTGACCATATGTGCGTGGGTTTATCTCTGGGCTTTCTATCCTCTTCCATTAATCTATCTTTCTGTTTTTGTGCCAGTACCATACTGTCTTGATTACTGTAGCTTTGTAGTATAGTCTGAAGTCTGGGAGCCTGACTCCTCCGGCTCTGTTTTTCGTTCTCAAGATTGCTTTGGCTATTCAGGGTCTTTTGTGTTTCCATACAAATTGTGAAACTTTTTGTTCTAGTTCTGTGAAAAATGCCAGTGGTAGTTTGATAAGGATTGCATTGATGAAACTGAGGTGAAGAGTTTAAACTGCTCATGACCACATTCCTAGAAAAGTACAGTTGATAAGCAAAATTTCTACTATTAAACATAAATGATTCAGAGATTACTGAATCTCCACTCCACTTCTAGTCACTTATCTTAACAAACATAGTTCCTACTCATCAAAGTTCCATCTCAGGGTGAAACCCTCTCTTTTTTGAAAAAATAATTGCTGAAGTTTACATTTTTTTACTTATTTCCACTTTTTATTATATAGAAAATATAAACAAAAAAAGAGGGGAGTTCCCTGGTGGTGTAGTGGTTTGGATTTAGTGCTTTCACTGCTGTGGCCCAGGTTCAGTCCCTGGTTGGGGAACTGAGATCTCACAAGCCACATGGCGTGGCCAAAAAACAAAACCACAACAGAATAGTATAATTTCATGGGTCTATCATTTAATCTTAGCAAGTATACATCTCATTTAGCATAGTGTTTTTGAGGTTCATTCATGTTGTATAAAATGTATCAGTAATCCATTACTTTTATTGCTGAATGGTATTGCATTGTATGAATGCAAAAAGTTGGTGTCTTCATTCAATAAGGAGATTTAGATTGTTACCAACTAGGCAATAATGAACAATGTCGCTATGAATAGTTGGGTATACATCTTTGCATAGATAAATGTTCTTATTCCCTTGGGTAGATTCCTAGGAAGAAATTGCCAGATGGTTTTTCAAAGTGGCTATATCATTTAACAGTCCCACCTGTAATTTCCAATTGCTGTATGAAAGTTCCAATTTCTCCACACTCTTCCGCATCTTCATTTATATATCTTCTTTGGTGAAAAGCTTACTCAAATCTATTAATTAGGTTTAAAGGATTTTTAATTGGAATATATGTCTTCTTATTTTTGAGATACAAGAGTTTATTATATATTCCAGATGCAAATCCTTTCAGATATATGATGTTTTCCTTCTGCCTGAAGGATGATCTTTAACATATCCTATAGTGCAAGACTGCTGGTAATGGATTATTTCAACTTTTGTACGTCTAAAAGCATCTTTTCACAGATGACTTTTCGCAGAATGGTCTGATGAACCTTCCAGTGTATACCTGTTGATGTTTGGGGGGTTCTCATCTTCTTAAGCCCTGATGATTCCTTGCTGTCTTCCTTCTGCATCTTTGTGCACAGATAAGTGGGAAGCCACAGACAATCAGCAGCTTCAAGATCCATTTGATAAACACAAGAAAGGAAGTGTCAGAACAGTCTGGTTCTTACACCAAGATATAGGCATAAATCTTTGAGGCAAAAAATTGTTATAGCCTTACTAAAAGGGATAATATTACAAATAAACACAAAAGCAAGCTGATAATAATTTAAAAGGTAAATAGGTAAAAGCTTAAAATAATTTAAAAGGTAAATAGGTGAAAAGGTAAATACATACACAAAGATTAGTCTTTTCCTTTTTTATCACCTGTGAGCTTTTTATTTAATTTACTTTTATATGTTGTGTTTAATACACAAATAGATAATAAATTTAAAGCCTTTACCTTTATTTTTAATACATAATTAAATCAGACATTGTATATATCACATAGGATTTAACATCTTAACTTGTAACATCTTTCTGCTAAACAGACAATATACAATCCAATGAGATAGTTACATTCTTTTTAATTTAATTTTTATTTTATTTTGGCCTCACTGTGCCACATGCAGGATCTTAGTTCCCCAACCAGAGATTGAACCTGCGCTGTGCCACCTACAGTGGAAGCGTGGAGTCTCAACCACTGGACCACAAGGGAAGTCCCAACATTCTTTTGTTCATATCAAGACTTTGAAATCCAGTGAAAAATTTACACTTACCAACATATCTCAATGTAAATGCTAAATTTTCATCAGAAATACTTACTCTGCATTTAGAGCTCATAAAATTTACAGTTGAAAGAGTAGATTCACATATGCAAGTTGTTCTAAGCATATTAAAAAGCTTCCCAATAACTGGATTGAAAACCAGTGTTTAAAGTTAAATTAATTAAAATTCAATAAAATTAAAAATTCAGTACTTGGTGGAACTAGTCACATTTTTGTGTTTGACAGCCATGTTGGGTAGTGTATACTATACAAAAGAGCTCTAGAGAGTAATTGGGTGGCTGGGGAACAAGGATGGTTTCAAATTTGTACTATTTCCATACATGACAACACAAATACATGAATAAAACATTGTCTTGTTTTAAAGCAATATGGTAACTAGTAAGTTGTAGAGATCGCAAATGCACCCCTACAGGATGAATGTGGGGGCAAAAGAGTTATCTTAATATTATATAAGTTTCTTGTAACTTAAAACAAAATTCCTAGTAACAGCATTTCATAAACGTATTCCGAAAGTGCTGTATCACAAAAAACTTATTTCAAAGTAAAGATTATATGCCTGGTAAAACTACACTATTTAATTAAAAGAATAGGATCAGGGGACTTCCCTGCCTATCCAGTGGTTAAGAATCCATGCTTCCACTGCAGGGGGCAAGGGTTCGACCCCTGGTCGGGGGTCGAATGCTGCGTGGCATGGCCAAAAAAAGAAAAAAAGAAGAGGATCAGAGTGTTGATGAAGATATGACTATTTAAGGTAAATGCAAACAGTTTGAATAGAATACTTTTGTAAAATGTGAGTAGAAAAAAATCAATAATTATAAATTAATATTTTATATATTTGATTTCAAATATATATGAACTTCAAAAATAAATTAGATACTATAAGTTTAGGAATATGTACATTTAAATATGTGATTATATTAAATATATGTGTAAAAGTTATTTCTGTGTGTGTTTATAAGTAACATTAGTTTTATAGTTTTGTTGGTAGTGTATATTCTTGTCTGGTTTTAGTGTTGGTGTTAGGAACTTCAAATACAGAAGTGAGGACCAAGTGAAGATTCTTCTTCCTTATACTGAAATGGGCATATAGCAGGAGAATTAGCACAACATTGCCTTGAATTCTATAACTTACTGTTCTTTTAATGGTTATTAGTCCATTCAGTGTCTGCAGTTCTTTTTCAGCAAATTTTGGTAATTGTATTTTCTTAGAAAATTTCCTTTTTCTCTCCATTGCCATTTTTAAAAATATTCCATAAATTTTCAATTGTCTCCACATATTTAGTTATGTCTCATTTCTTATGAACCTTTTCTCAGAAGAGCAAAGAATAGAGGTTCAGAAAGCCTGGAGAAGAAAAAACCCATTTTCTAGATGAGATAGACTAGGTTCCTGAATAAATAAATGAGAAGAGGAAACCCATTTTGAAGAGTGTGTTATATATTCAGGCACAGGGACATGAGGTTTTTTCCCAGTTTCTAAAAGAAACAAAATATGGAAAAGAAGACAAGGGAAACCACTGTCCACTGTCCTGAGGTTAGGCAGGGTAGACAGACTGGGTACAGAGAAAATTGAAGAGGTAACATTTCCTAGCAGGGACAAACTAAATTTCAGAAAACAGAGGACAGAGTGCTGTTACACAGGGCTCAGCCTCCTAGAGTCAAGACCTGGGATCTTTATCTCCTAGATTCCAAGCCTGGTTGGAGGGAAGACATGGGAAATTCACAGTTGTGGTATTTTGGGGATCAGAGTGGGAAGGGGATTGTGTTAGTGTAACCACCTCCTCTCCATCTCTGCTCTACAGCAAAATGGAAGAAGCCTCATGAACGCACCTCATTCACACACACACACAGCATGAAGAGTTGGAGGCTCTGTTTAGCTGCAATATGTTTCCAGATAAAAGCCTCCAGAGAGAACTTGCTTTAAAACTCAACCTACCAGCGTCACCAATAAAGGTCTGTCTGATCCTCTGAGGTGTGCTTTGAGCCCCCATCCAAATTACATTCTACTATTCAGCCTGGAAATTCCCTCTGTAACACAATGAAGAAGTAACATTGTTACTTCATTGTAACACAATGAAGTAGTAACACTTCATTTATTGAGTACCTACTGTGTGCTAGTACTGAGCTGGGCATATTGTATATGTTGGCTTTATTATCATCCAGTTTAAAGGATGTGGAAAAGTGAGTTTCGGGAGCCAAGTGACTGGGTCACGGAGATAATACATAGTATAACTGGAATTAGAACTCCAGAGGTACGAAAGAGCTCAAATTAGAGAAATGACTCTCATCCCGACAGACTTCTTACTTAGGAACTTCTCTAGCAAAACCCTGCAATCATTTATTCACAACATTACCAACAGACAAGTAACTTCTCCAACAACTGAGTGTGCTAAGACCCCAAATTTTTGTTAGAATATTGTTCACTGAAGAGGCCTTCTAAAATAATCCTTGAAAATCCCTTAGTTCAAATTCTCCACCTCTCCCTACATCCCTGAACTTCCTTCTCTTCTCTAGAGTTCAGGACCCTTTCTCTGAACCCCCAGCACAACCTCTGAGACATACCCTCCTTTTTTTTCTTTCTTTTTCCTCTGGGGCCCAGCCTTGATCCCTCATTGTTCCTATTGACTCCATTCATACCTACCTCTGCTCTCTCAGAACTCAGTATCATAGTGATTTGGAGAGGACATGAGGGTTATAATCTGACTTTTTTCACCCAGGAGAAGCCTCAAACTCCTTCTCCAGTAACAGACCATAATCTCTCTTCCCCCACTCCCAGATTTGGTTCAGGAATCAGCAGTTCAAAAAGAGGAAGCAGCAGTGGCAACAAGAGCAGCAATCACTGAAGCCACCGAACCAGGTCCTTCCAGCCAAGAATGTGCCCACCCACAGCATCAACCAGTCCTCATTCTTTTCTCCCTGCAGTTTCAGATTCTTATAGCTCCCACTCACCTCAGCCCTTAGACCCTTTCCATTGGGCAAGGGACTCTATAATCACTGAGATTGCTACAAGTGATGTCCAAATGCAAGATCCTCAGTTGGAGAGGCTAGTGGCCTCAGTTCCTGCTTTGTACTCTGATGCCTATGACATAGCACAAATCATGGAACTGTACAGTTTTCCTGATGAGGATGAGATAGCCAGCTCTTCTTTCCATTCTCTGTATCATTATCTCTCACCGACAAAGCCCAGTTAGAATAGAGTTCCTTTCTTAGCCTCTTTGCTGATCCAGCTGTAGGTTTATCTCCTGGGCAAACCTGCTTCAGTATGACAAGCTGGAGCTTTGCAGCCTACAGTCTAAGAAACAGCCTGGAATTCCAGAACCCCTTCAGTATGGCACACTTTGGAGGTTGCTGATGAAAGTACTAATAAATATCAGACAGTATTGAAAAAGGATCTTCTTGCATCTTGTACATGCTCTTTCCTTTGCCTGCTTTTAACCCAAATATCTGGCTCAGTGTTACTTGGATTTCCATGGAAATGTTGTAAAAACTAGGAGTTTCCCGCAAGTATAGCTCAGTACTACACAATCAGCCCCACAACTCTCCCTGGAGAGGACTTCCTAGTCCCTTTGATGGCCAATGAGACTGCAAAATTCCCTCTTCCCAAAACTATCTTTGACTTTTTAAAAGGTCAGTAGCATTTAGGGGTCATCCACTTTTAATGTCAGCAGGTTTATAAACTTATATTTTCAACAGACTTTTAGAATGACAGTTAAGCTAATTTTCCAGCTATATGATTAATGAACAAAATTAATGGCACTTCTCAAAAGCAATAATAAATACATAATAAGATAAGTACCTCTCAATGAAAAATATAAAGTATCAAGGAATTAACTAAGAAAATTAAGACCTCTGTACAGAAAAGTTTAAAACTTAATAATGGACATTGGAAATGTTCGAATAAAAGACATTTGAAGCCATAAAATAATCAATTTAACAGCGTTAAAATCATATAAAGCATGTTCTCCAAACACAATGGAATGAAAATAGAAATCAATAGTAGAAGAAAATTCAGGAAATTCACAAATATATGGATATTAAAAAGCACACTCCTAAATAACCAATAAAGAAGAAATCAGAAGGAAAATTAGGAAATATGTGAAGATGAATGAAAACAAAAACACAATATACCAAAACTTATGGGATGAGGCTAAATCAGTGCTTGGAAAGAAATCTATAGCTGAAAAAGCCTATATTTAAAGAATAAGCTCTCAAATCAACCTTTTTTTTTTTAAATAGGAGGGAAGCTGGCATAGTTATATTAATATCTATCAAATTAAACTTTAAGGCAAAACATTTTGTTGGAAGTAAAAGTATATTAGACAAGGATAAAGGGAACATTTAACCTGAAAGATATAATAATTCTGAATTTGTATACATTTAACATATTCCCAAAATATATGAAGTAAAAATTAACAAAACTCTTGGGGAAACTTAACAAATACATAATCATAATAGATGATTTTATCCATAGGTCAAATGAATAAAAATTTTGTATGGGTAGAGATTTTAACTGTACAGTTAATAGGCTTGATTTAATGAAAGTATGTAGATTTCTGCATTCAGCTGGTAGAGAATACACATTCTTTTCAAGTACCTAATGACTACATATTAGACCACGAAGCAAATCTTAACAAACTCAATAACATACAAACAGCATTCTTTGATCATAAGGCAATTTAATTAGAAGAAACTCCAACCTCTCTCTCAATTTAGAAAGTAAAAAGGACATTTCTAAGTGATTAATCGAGCATGGGAGAAATTAGGTGAATAATCTGGTAGCATACATTATATAATAACAATAACTGTATCAGCATTCACTGGGGGAAAGTAATAGAGATAGTAGCAGTAGCAGGTTTGAATGTCTTGTTACCCATCACATTCTGGGTCATCACAGAGGGATCTTGAAGGGCAAGACTGCAGACCTAGGGTAGAGACATTGGCCCTTAGGTTGTGAGGTTTTTTGCTTACTGGTTATTTTAAAATTATGTTTTATTTTTTTAATAGTCTTTATTTTTAGAGCAGTTTTCATTTCACAGCAAAATGAGCAGAAAGTACAGAGATTTCCCATATAGCCCCTGCTCCCACATACACACAGCCTTCCCCACTCTCAACAACCCACACCAGAATGGTCCATTTGTTATAACTGATGAACCTACACTGATACATCTTTATCACCTAAAGTCCATAGTTTACATTAGAGTTAGCTCTCAGTGTTGTACATTATATGGATTTTGACAAATAGGTAATTGTCATGTGTCCACCATTATAGTATCATACAGGATAGTTTCACTGCCCTAAAAATCCTCTGTGTTCCACCTATCCATCCCTTCCTCTCCCCTAATCTCTGGCAACCACTGATCCTTGTCTCCATAGTTTTGCTTTCAAATTAATAATTTTTCACCTTAAGAAACTAGAAAAAGAAGAGCAAAATAAATCCAAAACAAGCAGAAGTAAGGAAATAAAGGCTAAAGTGGAAATAAATGAAATAGAGAATAGAAAAGCAATAGAACAAACCAATGAAATCAAAGCAAGCTAGAAAGAAGAAGAAGGAGGAGGAGGAGGAGGAGGAGGAGGAGGAGGAGGAGGGGGA
>NW_020837945.1:67113804-67154558 GCF_003676395.1 Aethalodelphis obliquidens
AGAAGGAGAAGAAGAAGAAGAAGAAGAAGAAGAAGAAGAAGAAGGAGAAGAAGAAGAAGAAGAAGAAGAAAAAAGAGGGAGAAGAAGAAGAGAAAGAAGAAGATGAATGGGGAGGAGAAGGGGGAGGGGAGGAGGAGGAAGGGGAGGAGGGGGACAAGGGAGAAGAGGAAGAAGAATCAAATTACTAGAATCAGAAATGGGATGTAACTACCAACCTTTCAGAAATAAAAAGCATTATAAATAAATACTATGAACATTTGTGTTACTTTATAATTTGTATAACAAATTAGATAACTTAGATGAAATGGGCAAATTCCTAGGAAGACACAAAATACCAAATCTGACTCAACAAGAAATAGAAATGCTGCAAATAGACCTTTAACAAGTAAAGAGATTGAGTTAGTAATTAAAAACTTTCCACAAAGAAAAGTCCAGGCCCAGGTGGCATCATTGCTAAATTCTACTAAATGTTTAAAGAATTAACAGTCCTTTACAAATTCGTCTAAAAAACAAGAGAACACTTCCTAACTCATTTTGAGACCAGTATTATCCTGATACCAAAACTGGACAGCTATATGTAAACAATGAGATTAATACATTCCTTCATACCACATACAAAGATAGACTCAAAATGCTTTAAAGACCTAAATGTAAAACATGAAACCATAAAACTCCTAGAAGCAAACATAGGCAAAACACTCTTTGACATAAATCATAGCAATATTTTCTTGGATCAGTCCTAAGGCAAAAGAAAAAAGAGCAAAAATAAACATATGGGACCTAATTAAACTTAAAAGCTGCTGCACAGCAGAAGAAACCATAAACAAAACAAAAAGACAATCTATGGAATGGGAGAAAATATTTGCAAATGATGTGACCAAAAAGGTGTTAATATCCAAAATATACAAACAGCTTATACAACTCAATATCAAAAAAACAAGCAACCCTACTGAAAACTGGTCAGAAGACCTGGATAGACATTTCTCCAAAGAAGACATACAGCTGACTAACAGGCACATGAAAAGATGTTCAACACTGCTAACTATCAGAGAAATGCAAATCAAAACCACAATGAGATATCACCTCACACCTGTCAGAATGACTATCATCAAAAAGTCTACAAATAACAAATGTTGGAGAGGATGTGGAGAAAAGTGAACCCTTGAACACTGTTGGTGGGAACGTAAATTGGTGCAGCCATTATGGAAAACAATATGGAGGTTCCTCAAAAAACTAAAAATAGAACTACCATACTATCCAGCAATTCCACTCCTGGGTACATATCTGGAAAAAACAAAAACACTAATTTGAAAAGATACATGCACTCCAATGTTCATAGCAGCACTATTTACAATAGTCAAGACGTGGAAGCAACCCAAGTGCCCATCAACAGACAACTGCCTTAAGAAGATGTGGTATATATATATACACAATGGAATATTACTCAGCCATAACAAAGAATGAAATACTGCCATTTGCAGCAACACGAATGGACCTAGAGATTACCATACTAAGTGAAGTCAGAAGAGAAAGACAAATACCATATGATATCACTTATATGTGGAATATAACATAAATGAACATAGCTAGAAAACAAGTTAGATCCTAGAGAAATGGAAATAAAAACAAAAATAAACAAATGGGACCTAATGAAACTTCAAAGCTTTTGCACAGCAAAGGAAACCATAAACGAGACCAAAAGACAATCCTCAGAATGGGAGAAAATATTTGCAAATGAAGCAACTGACAAAGGATTAATCTCCAAAATTTACAAGCAGCTCATGCAGCTCAATATCAAAAAGCAAACAACCCAATCCAGAAATGGGCAGAAGACCTAAATAGACATTTCTCCAAAGAAGACATACAGATTGCCAACAAACACATGAAAGGATGCTCAACATCAGTGATCATTAGAGAAATGCAAATCAAAACTACAATGAGGTATCACCTCGCACCAGTCAGAATGGCCATCATCAGAAAGTCTACAAATAATAAATGCTGAAGAGGGTGTGGAGAAAAGGAAACCCTCTTGCACTGTTGGTGGGAATGTGAATTGGTACAGCCACTATGGAAAACAGTATGGAGGTTTCTTAAAAAACTAAAAATAGAACTACCATACGACCCAGCAATCCCACTACTGGGCATATACCCTGAGAAAACCATAATTCAAAAACAGTCATGTATCAAAATGTTCATTGCAGCTCTATTTACAATAGCCAGGACATGGAAGTAACCTAAGTGTCCAACAACAGATGAGTGGATAAAGAAGATGTGGCACATATATACAATGGAATATTACTCAGTCATAAAAAGAAATGAAATTGAGTTATTTGTAGTGAGGTGGTTGGACCTAGAGTCTGTCATACAGAGTGAAGTAAGTCAGAAAGAGAAAGACAAATACCGTATGCTAACACATATATATGGAATCTAAGAAAAAGAAAAAAAAAAAAGGTCATGAAGAACCTAGGGGCAAGATGGGAATAAAGACACAGACTAACTAGAGAATAGAGTTGAGGATATGGGGAGGGGGAAGTGTAAGCTGTGACAAAGTGAGAGAGTAGTATATGGACATATATACACTACCAAATGTAAAATAGATAGCTAGTGGGAAGCAGCCACATAGCACAGGGAGATCAGCTCGGTGGTTTGTGACCACCTAGAGGGGTAGGATAGGGAGGGTGGGAGGGAGGGTGACGCAAGAGGGAAGAGATATGGGAACATATGTATATGTATAGCTGATTCACTTTGTTATAAAGCAGAAACTAGCACAACATTGTAAATCAATTATACTCCAATAAAGATGTTAAAGAAAAAAGAGAAAACAAGTTAGAGATGACCACTCACTACTTTTTTTTAAAATTAATTACTTTATTTATTTGTTTATATTTGGCTGCATTGGGTCTTTGTTGCTGCACGCGGGCTTTCTCTAGTTGCAGCGAGCAGGGGCTACTCTTCGTTGTGGTGCACAGGCTTCTCATTTTGCAGAGCTCGGGCCCTAGGCGCATGGGCTTCAGTAGTTGTGGCAAGTGGGCTCAATAGTTGTGGCTCGCGGACTCTAGAGTGCAGGCTCGGTAGTTGTGGCGCATGGGCTTAGTTGCTCCGCGGCATGTGGGATCTTCTCGGACCAGGGCTCGAACCCATGTCCCCTGCATTGGCAGGTGGATTCTCAACCACTGCGCCACCAGGGAAGTCCCGACCACTCACTACGTTTTTCAATGTAGTGCTGGAAGATCTAGGCGAACAATTTACTTTCTATTCTCTGTCTTCTCATCTGTAAAATGAGAGAGTTGGACTAAGTGATAGCTAAGCCTCCTACCACCTCTAATTTTCTCAGACTGGACTTATTCTATGCCTGATTTCTGAATTACAAAATCTTCCTTTCCCAACCATCTGGGAAAGAAGAGGGCCAGGAGAGGACAGCCACTTGTCACGACAAGAAATAGGAGAAACAGGACCACATGTCACTTGCACAAGTTGCTGCCTCAGCCACTGATAGGTTTAGGTGAAAAGCATGGTTATAATTAGAGCAGCAGCCTGTCCTGACTGCTCCACCAGCCACTGTGGGCACAGCTGGATCTGCCAACCACATGCACAGGACTCTGAGAGGCTGCTCGGGCCTTGAAATGATCCTTCTTACAAGGATTTTCCTTCTTCCTCAAGGGAAAGAAAACCCATTGATATAAAACCCCACTTGCCTTCCGGCTTCCCCTGCTAACTGCCACTCCAACAGAGACCGAGTGTGGACAAATACAGGAGAAAGAAAAAATCGTAAGCTGAGCCTGGTCACATTGCCCCTTGTGATATAGTTTTATTTTTAACTTCAAAACACTTGAACTATTTCTGTTGAAGTTTTTTTCTCCTTTCCCTACCTCCTCGACGAAACTCTGTCCTCTGCTGCAGCCAATGCACGCCGAGCCACCTCCGGCAGTCTACTTGCTCACCATCAAGGGACACAAGTGCAGCAGATGCTGACTCAGCCCATGCCATTAAGGTAAGCTTTTCAAATGTGGGCAGGTTCATCAAGGGGAAATTTAGAGTGGTGAACATGGAGGCAGAGGCTGAGCGGCATATCACCTTTTTGCTCTGAGTAAGAGGGTTGTTAAGCAAATTAAGTTACATATGGGGGTGAAAAGGTTAGCACTGAGAATGAGACCCAGCCATAGGTAAACTCCTGCTTTGAATCTAAAATCTTAGAGCAGGAAGAGACGACCTGCTTTCTAACAGCTTAGGCTCTTTCTTCTAAAATCAACCATAGTGATAGCACATAGTGGTTATGTGCTATCTCTAAGGTTACACAGTATTGATGGGGGTTCAGGATGGCGGGGGGGGAGGAGGTGGTGAGGAAATAGGTGGAAGGCCCAGAACCCAGGATTTCTGTTTTCTGAAGTCCAAATGTTGTGATCTTTCCCCAATCAGCATTTTCTATGTAAACTGCAAGTCATTCTCATGTACTTTAAATTCCATCACCTGTGTCACTCTACCAGTTAATTTAGCACAGTTGTATTTACTGCGTATATTATTTAACTTCTGCCTGCAGAGTTTAAAACCTGTTTTTCTTTAACAATATTCCCTAAACATGACTCACTCCTCCCCAGCTCTCTTGAATCCAAATGCAGCTATGGAATAGAAGTGAAAGTATTTTACAAGTTGAAAAATGGTATATACATGCAAACCAAAAATTATCACAAACTTGAAACTTGCAACTCCAGGGGGACAAAAGTAAAATGATTAATGATACTTGAGGAGTCAAACACTTTAAAGTGTAGATAGGTTATTTCTAGCTTTGGGAATAACAGCATAGTGTTGCATGCACAAACAAATTGGCAGGGATAAGGGAGCAGTGTTTATTTTCCTGTTTTCCTCTGGACCTTGCTTTAGTGTTATACAGTTAAAAGTTCAGCTAAGGACATCCTAGGAAGTGGCCTGTGCAGCAAAAGGGATTCTGTACACTCTAAACTTTGCACTGTACAGGCTAAAGCCACCAATGTCAAGTAAAAGGAGACCTACCACCAGACACCTTAACTCCTGTTTCCTACTTGCCTGCCCCTGTAACCTCCAGATGCATCCCATAACTCTGCTATAGGTGTCTGGGTTGTAATTATGCCTGTTTGCTAGGCACAATCAAATGCACTGTGTATAATTGCCTAACTTCATTTAATTTTGTCAGAGTTTCCATGGCACAAAGGTCTTCAAGGGGTATACCAGGTACTTTCCTAGCAAGATGGGCATGTTAGCTTAGCAGTAACCAACCAGACCAGCTGACTCAGAGCTACTCCTAAATAATCCATCTAGTTTGCACTTTCTTGGCCAATACAAAACAGTAATTTAAAATACTGAAACTAATAATGTAAGTACAAGATATGAGAATTAACTAGCTAATTAAATAACTAGAAAGTTTAAAGGTAGAGAGATTTCTAGTGTAGGTACAGAACTGCAGATGGTGAGGTTGAATAGATTTGAGGGAGGATGATTTTTAGGGTATAGTGAAAAGGCTGAAATCATAGCCTGAAAGCCCAGGATTATGTGACCAGATGTGGGAACTATCCTCAGCCAACTGGTTGTGTTAAAATCTCAAGATGCAAAGGGATTACTTTAATATTTAACTTTATACATTTTCTTTCCATAGAATTAAGTATCTCCATAGCAGGGAAACAGATTAACAATGTATAATTAAAGTAACAGATTAATTGACTGGTTAATAGGTTAACAGTTAATCTCTGTCCTTTAACTCTTGACCTTGTCACTTCCACTAAAGTTAAAGCTCAGGAATAAATAATTATTGCCAGGGCTAGCCACATGAGGAGGCAAAATAGTCGCTGCATCATGTGAGGGGTGCTGGGAGGGCCCCTTGCCTAAAAATATCTCCCTGACACCAACCCTGATTGCCTACTAACTTTATAGTGAAGAATGTTAAAACTATTTTCTGTTAATTGCATTCTCTTTTGCTTGAGTCAGTGATTTAAATATACCTGCTTTATGCCTTCTCATGACCTTGTTGGCCAGTGACACTTGGTCACCACCTCTTCCTCATTCTTCCAGGCCTTGTCCTGCTTTGCCCTTGGTACCATCTAAGCTGCCCATATGCCCTTGGCCGTCATCATGCAGGTAGCTCTGTGTGGCACTGTGGTTTCTACAGAATTTCTCAGTAAACTATCAAGGTGAAGTAGAAAAAAGAAAAGCATGTGATTAGAGTCAGAGACTGTGGGAGCATAAGCAAGACACATTACTTCTCTGGGCCTCAGTTTCTCTTGTAAAAAATGAAGAGTTTAACCTAGACTCTTTCCTAGACCATTTGTTCTACCAGATCAGAAGCTGCATTTCAAAAAAGATTGCCCAGGTGATTCCTATGCACACTGAAGTTTGAGAAGCTCCAGAGCAGAGGATTTCTGGTTATCTACCTGAGCCAGATTCCTGATTCTATGACTGTAAGTGTTGAGAACAAGTTGTAACCTCCTACAAACAATTCTGGCAGCATTCAGAGTATCTGTTATAACTGGAGTCCACGGAGTCTTTTCCATTCAGTTAAGGCAACATTAACCAAATAAAGTTGAAAACATTTATTTTTCTTCCTTTAAAACAAAACAACAACAACGAAAAAACACAAATTAGCATATATCTGACATCATTACCCCTTCCTCCTAAAGGTCTCAAATTGCTCTCACAGGTGTTTCAAATGCTGCCTTCTTTAGGGTCCTGTTCAACTCCATCCAATCCAATCCTTCACTGAAGGCTGATGGACTGCTGGGAGCCCTGTTAGCTCTACTCACTCGCAGGGCCTCAGAAATCATTCCTGTATCCCTCCTGGGGCATTCCCACCCTCTGCTGATATTCCAGTCAGAGCTTCTTTCACAGCCTACACACATTCCATGGGTCCCAGCACTTCTGTTCCGTTTATGCCCTTCATCAGGTCGTTCACCACTCACACCATCACAGCAACTTCCCTTGGGTTGTACCAACACCCAGAGTCAGTCACGAGAGGAGACAAGTCTCAATTGAAACCTTCCTTTTTATTTATTTATTTATTAAATAAATAAATTTATTTATTTTTGGTTGTGTTGGGTCTTCATTGCTGCTGGCAGGCTTTCTCTAGTTGCGGCGAGCAGGGGCTACTCTTTGTTGCGGTGCGCGGGCTTCTCATTGCGGCGGCTTCTCTTGTTGCAGAGCACAGGCTCTAGTCACGCAGGCTTCAGTAGTTGTGGCTCGCGAGCCCTAGAGCACAGG
Organism: Aethalodelphis obliquidens; assembly: GCF_003676395.1. Taxonomy (NCBI): domain Eukaryota; kingdom Metazoa; phylum Chordata; class Mammalia; order Artiodactyla; family Delphinidae; genus Aethalodelphis; species Aethalodelphis obliquidens. The sequence goes on from NW_020837945.1 coordinate 67,121,026, forward strand.
CTCAGTAGTTGTGGCGCACGGGCTTAGTCGCTCTGCGGCATGTGGGACCTTCCTGGACCAGGGCTCAAACCCGTGTCCACTGCATTGGCAGGAGGATTCTTAACCACTGTGCCACCAGGGAAGTCCCTATAGTGCAGATTTTTAACCTTAAAAATCTTCCCTGCCACATTTGTATTCCCTGAAATGCAAAGGCATGGAACCTGCGCAGTCTTCTTGTTTCCTCTATTCAGAAGGGCACAGTATGGGTTGTAGTCCAGAAGAGGACCAAAAAAGAAAAAAAATTCATCACAGGCATGGAGGATCTTCCTAATGTGAAGCATCCAGCTTCTCTACAATTTGGAAAGATTATACAGGTAGACACCTTTCTGTGCCCCAACTGGGGGAAAAAAAGACTTTCCCCTTACAGATTCTAGCCATGGGCTTGCATTCTCCCCAAACCATGGAGATGGACCACAAATGTCTCTATGGGTCTCTGATGGACACAGTGTGATGTAGCAGACAGTAGAGTTTGAAGCCAGACAAACTTAGGCTTCTTTGTGCCTCAGTGTCCTTATCAGTAAACTGGAGATGGTAATACCCACCTCACATTATTATTGTGAGGATTAAATGAGATGTTATGTAAATGCACATGTTAAGCACTAATATTTTATTTCTCTTCCACTATGACATCCAAAATGGAGAAATCACTCCATCTAGGAAACTCAGACAGACCCCATGGAGGATAAGAATCCAGTCACTGCACAGGAACAGAAATTGGGAGAACAGGGCATCTCATGTCACAAGACAACCAATGATAAATCTAATTTGATTAAATTGAGGCAACACCAGCTGACTCCAACTTAAGGTGACCAATCAGCTGTCTAAGTTTGCCTGGGAATAAGAGGTTTCCTGGGACCTGGGACTTTCAGTGCTCAAACCAGGAGAGACGGAGGCAAACCAGGATGATTGGTTACCCTGTTTCTCCAGCAATAATTAGACTATCAACAATTTTGGATTGTCCTTTATCTCAGTGGGAAAGATTTCCCCGAGATATACAACAAAAGGTTCAGATGTGATTTTTTTATGCCCTTAGGCTATATTTGTCTTTCTCCTTTCCTCCACTGACAAATGTCTCCAAAAAGTCATCTCCACTCCGTATCTTTCTGCTCAGCACATGCCTTCTCTCAAAGTCACTCATCTGGGGTAGCTCCAGAGCCTGGCAGAAGATCCTTAAATAGCAACATAAAGCAACAGCATCTTTGTTGCCTGCCTTCATTGCTTTTCTTTTCTCTTAAAGGAATATTTTCAAATAACCTCAAAGAGATGGAGAGCAATAAGACTCCACCACAAATGTTCCCAGCTTCAATAACGCTGTTGCTAAGAACCATCTTTATAATGCTGAAGGATAAGAAATGATTGGCAACAAGGACCTACTGTGTAGCACAGGGAATTATACTCAATATTTTGTAATAACCTATAAGGGAAAATAATCTTAAAAAATTGATATAGATGTATATATAACTGAATCACTTTGCTGTACACCTGAAACTAACACAACATTGTAAATCAACTATTCTTCAATTAAAAAAAGAAGAAGGAGAAGAAGGAGAAGGAGAGGAAGAGGAAGAAGAGGGAGAAAAAGAAATGATTGGGCTTAGAGTTCATCACTATTGTCCCTCCAGCCAGACACATGCCTGCTGATAGGGGCAGAGTTCTCACTACATACATTGAGTGCACAGAACTAGCCAGAGCTGCTTTGCCCTTGCTGGAAACTGGGCTCAACTTTGTGACAGAACCCGGTTGGCAAATACAAAGTTGGATATTCCTGGTGCTATTAGCTTTTTTCACATAACCTTACTCCATTTGTGATCTGCCTCTTCTTCCCCACCTAAAAACCAACAGGGCACCCTGAGTCATCCAGAGTCCATTCTTGATGAATGTCTATTATGAATAGAAAGCAGATGATCACATTCTCCCAGCCAGGGCACAGGCCCTGCCAACACTGGAGTGTGTGCTTAATAGCTTTCTCCTCTACTCCAAACAAACACTAGATTTTGAATGGCCAAGGGTCCCACCTCACAGCTGAAATGCAAATGCTCTGGCAAGAGCTCTTTGGGGAACTGCCATGAGCAGTGGCATTGTCATCCCTGTTCTTAACCTCACAGCAGCATTGGAGGCCATCACTCACCCTTTCCTTTACATCTAGCAACAATAGTCCTGACTCTCTTAGCTCACTGGTCTCTCCTTCTCTGGTTCTGCTTCTTCTTATTGTCCCCAAAGTGGTCATACTTAGCCTTGTACTTCATGGCTCAGATTTCTATTCTGTGTTCTCACTTCCCCAGTTATGGCTTCCTCTTACTTTTAAGTGGATACTTCTCAAGTCTGAATCTCTATATTCTGACCCCTCATCTTCCCACCCACATGATCTGTCATCACCTAAAGCAACTTGTATTACACTCGCTGGACCCATTTTTCTTCCCAAAACAGTTCCCTCCTTAGACCTCTATTTTTCTCAGAATTACACCCAACATTCTCTCTTCTTAGTTCACCTTCTTGGCATCACCTTTGACTCTTCTTCTTCCCCCATCTCCAGCCAGAAACAAAAATGTTAGTTGACCCTCCCTTGTAATGTCTCCTCTCTGTCTCATCTTGCCTATTTCTACTGTCATCAGTCTCACAATCTCAGCCTCCATCATGTTCTCTACATAGCAGTTTCTAACTCTAGGTCTTTCCACTCCATTCTTCCACTACTACTGGTTAACACCCCAATTACAATGGTAAATGGTTCCTTACTGAGTACCAAATAATTCTAGATGCTTGAGCCTAGTATTTATGAATTTCTATAAGTCCATAATGGGCTTTTCCCCCTCAGGAGTGATCTGGAATATGGCAGGAGCCTACCTGAATGTTAAATTGTATGTTAAAAGATCAAGTAGCTAGACTCTTGCATCCAAAAGATGTGCTCTTTGCCTGATCCTATTCTGCTCCATCTCAGTCCTACCCTCACAGCTTTTCCACTCTGCTCAGCTCCCTCTCTGTCTGATTAATCTTCTAGTTAACCCTGAAGCTACTGATGGTCAGGCTGACTATTAGGGTATGAGGTATCCCTCTATAGCCTAAGAGGGATTCTGGCGTGATCCCTCTTCCACACTTATAGTGCATGAGTCAGATGGGGAATGTGTTAAGAATGTAAATTCCAGGATATACCCTTCGCTCAGGTCAGGGGTGCAGCCAGCATCTATAGCAGTGTTGTCCAATAGAGTAGCTATTGAACACTTGAAGTGTAGCTAATATGACTTGAGGAACTGAATTATTAATTCTAGTTCATTTTGATTAATTTAAATTTAAATAGCCACATGTGGCCAGTGACTACCATATTGAACAGTGGGGATCTATATATTTAACAAGAATCACAGCTGATTATAATGAACAATAGTGTTTAAAGCCACTTTAACAAGCAGTCCGGGTGACCCTTATGCTCACTTACTGGTACATAGTAGGTAATCAAAAATGTTTGTTGAATGAATGGATGAACAAATGAATACATGAATGAACTAACATACAATTCCCTTGATATTTAAGGCTGTCTCTTCTAAAAAAGAAAAGTTGAGGGGGATTTTTCCAGAGGAAAAGAGGCTAAAAAGATTTAACAAACAAATGTAATAAATTAACCTTAAAGGGATCCTGGTTCAAAACTGAGTTGTTTTTTAAAAAGTACAGAAGATATTTTGGAGATAATTGGGAAAATTTGAATATAGACAGCATGTTACATGATATTAGAAAATTATTTTTAGTTTTCTTAGGTGAGATAATGTTACTGTAGTTACAAAAAAAAGTCTTTATTCTTAGAAAATACATGCTGAAGTACTTACAGATGAAGGGTCATGACATCAGCAACTTATCTTCAAGTGGTTTGGCAAAAAATGTGTGTGTGTGTGTGTGTGTGTGTGTGTGTGTGTTGAGAGAGAGAGAAAGTGAAAGGGGCAAAATGTTAACAATTGTTGTATCTAGGTAGAGTATATTTGACTGCAAAATGTGGGCCAGGGTGGTGGAAGAATACATGAAGTCTCTTTGGCCCCTTTTAAAACAGATAAAATACTTTTCTTACTAATCATTCATATTTGTATATTTATATTTTTCCCCTAGAGTTACAAAGCAAGAAGAAATTTGGAAGCTATGGTAAGTACCAGGTGCTTATTGGAACTTTACCTTTCACAGGTCCAGGTCTGGCTTCATTTAGCCTGTAGCCCAAGCATCTGGCAGATTTATCCTTTTGGTCTGATGATATATATTGGCTTTTTGCCGAACCATAGATGCTAGAGCAGAACCTAGAAGAAACTGACACAGAATAGGGGGAAATCATAGACCTGAGAAAGATCTGTGAGCAAAGATTTTTAGTAAAACTTTACACATGAAAAAGCAAAAAATCCAGGTATAACCTAAATGGCTAACAATTCCTTCATTCGGCAAATATTACTGAGTGCTTACGATGGTCCAGGCCCTGTGACAGGTGCTGGGGACCAAGATGTGAACAAAACCAGTCATGCCCCATGTCCTCCCAGCATACCCCCTAGTGGTAGTTGGTTAAATGAATGACAGAACACTCATTCTGGAGTGTTACACTGCCATTATGAAGAAAGTTTGCAAAGAAAAATTAATAAAACAGCCTAGACATGTCATAATAGCAAGTTAAAGCAGAATGCAAAATTGTATTCATAGTATTAACTGTGTCATATAAATCCTCCACAACCCCCAACTCAAAAATAGCAATTGTCACCTTGTAGCCCATTACTTTCACCTTTGTTTTTTTTCTATTCTCAACACAGCTAATACATAGAATAAACTATTGGGAAATAAAGAGAAGAGTATTGATAGCTGTTATTTCTAGATTGTGTGGGATTATGAGTATTCTTGCTTTCTTCTTATGATTTTCTATATTTTTCAAGATTCCTACAATAAACATGAATAAACAGGAAATAAGTCAATTAAAACGTAAACACTCACAGACATGCATAGAGCTTCTCTTCCAGCAGTCATTTGTTTTCTCTTTCCCCTTGCCTTTGGTGTCTCCAGCGTAGGGCGTGCAGGCCTCCACCAGGGCAGCACAGGCACTGTGACAGATGCTTCAACCGTCACTGCCACATGCCTATGGAGCCTGGTGTCTCCTGCCTGGTGATAAACTGCCACCTGTCCTGCGGTGCTACCTTCCACATGTGCAAAGAGGCAGAGCACGAGCTCCTGTGCCCTTTGGAGCAGGTTCCGTGCCTCAACTCCGAATATGGCTGCCCCCTTTCCATTTCCCGTCACAAGCTGGCCAAGCACCTGCAAGTGTGCCCCGCCAGCGTGGTCTGCTGCTCCATGGAGTGGAACCGCTGGCCAAACTTGGACTCTGAAACAGCCCTTCATGAGAACATCATGAAAGAGACCCCCAATGAGGAGTGCTTGGACACAGCCCTGGCCCTCCAAGACCAGAAGGTCCTCTTTAGATCTCTGAAAATGGTAGAACTTTTCCCAGAAACTAGAGAACCCATGGAAGAGGAACCTACCATGAATGGTGAAGCCAGTTGGAAGGAAATGGAAGGAGCGGTGGGTGGGGCAGATGCTGGTTTGGTAACAACCACCAACGGAGAGGTGGCAGAGCTGAGTCAAGAAGAACGAGAGGTATTAGCCAAAACCAGAGAAGGGATGGACCTAGCCAAGTTTGACAAGTGGGAAAATATGTTCAGCAAAGAGCATGCAGCCTCTGCTTTAACGAGCTCATCAGTGAGCAGTGAGAGCAAGAGCAGGGATGGCCCAGAGAAAGAACAGATTTCCAGCAGCAACAACATGGTAGAAAAGAGCGCTGCCAAAGGGAAGGAAACACAGGAAGACCAGAAGCAGCAGGACTTTCATGAAGCCATAGAAAAGTCAGGGCTTGCCCCTTGGCAGGATGGTGTTCTGGAAAGACTGAAAACAGCTATGGATGCAAAGGACTATAATATGTATCTGGTGCACAATGGGAGGATGCTTATTCACTTTGGTCAGATGCCTGCTTGTACACCTAAAGAGAGAGACTTTGTTTATGGCAAACTCGAGGCTCAGGAAGTGAAGACTGTTTACACCTTCAAAGTTCCCGTGAGCTACTGCGGGAAGCGGGCTCACCTCAGAGACACCTCGTTGAGTAGTAGGCCAAGTGAACACAAGGCAGTAGATACTTTGGATTTAGGGATCACTGTGGAGGACCTCCCCAAATCAGATCTCATCAAGACCACCCTGCTGTGTGCTCTGGAAAGAGAACTCAAAGGTCATGTCATCTCTGAATCCAGGAGCATTGATGGGGTGTTCATGGATTTTGCTACACAGACATACAGTTTTGAGCCAGAACAATTTTCCTCCAGGACGGTGCTGGCTGACCTTCTAACCACTGCCAATCTGAATGGGCTCCATATGGAGCTCCACAGTGAGTGTGTGACCAGGAGACACAACAAGAGCAGTTCTGCCTTTACTTTCACTTGCAACAAATTCTTCAGGAGGGATGAATTTCCCCTACATTTCAAGAATGTCCACACAGACATTCAGTCATGTCTCAATGGTTGGTTCCAGCACCGATGCCCCCTTGCCTACTTGGGATGTACCTTTATTCAAAACCATTTCTGTCCCCCAGGGAAAAAGGCAAAAGTAATCTACAGTCAGGAGCTCAAGACCTTTGCCATCAAGCCGGAGGTTGCTTCAGAGCTGAGTGAGGGAGGGAACAACCATCTCTCAGGCCGTGAAGGAAAAAACCAGAATTCTCTAACCAGCCTGCCCCTGGAGGTTTTGCAGTACATTGCTGGGTTCTTAGACAGCATCAGCCTATCCCAGCTCTCTCAGGTGTCCGTGCTGATGAGGAATATCTGTGCCACTTTGTTACAAGAGAGAGGGATGGTCCTCCTGCAATGGAAGAAGAAGAGGTATTCCCATGGAGGCACCTCGTGGAGAGTTCACAGAAAGGCAAGTAAATAGTCATTCACTTATTCATTCATTCAACAAGTATTTACTAAGGGCCTTCTGTGCACCAAGCCATGTGCTAGGCACTGAGATTGTACTAGGTTACCGGGAATAAAGCACAGTCTATGAACTCAAGGAGGTCAGCATAGTAGAGGAGACAGACCCATAAACATAAAAATGGCAATACAAATGGTAATGCCTATTTATGTATGTGTCCTGCATGTCTTCCGTTTGCTCACATGATCCATTCTCCATCGTGATCTGTCCCCCAGGAGGCTGATCTTTATAGACTAGCTTAACCGGCTCCCCTGCCCTCCAGCTTCCAGTTGGGCTAATCTAACGGGAGTGTATCAGCAGGAGATGGTCAGGAGGGAGAAGAGTGAGGTTGACATGGTTATTCTTCTGGCTTCCTTCCTGCATGCATTCTCCCCTCCATGACATTTTGCACTGGCCATGTCCCTCCAACTGTATCTGATATCTGATAGGTTACCGATTCTGGGTTCCATTGACTTCCTTCCTCCCTTTCAGGCCTAGGGTAGTAACACTCTAGATTGTTACTAGCCTGGGTTTTCTATACCCTGCCCACACATTTGTATATCATTCCTTTATAAAATTCTCTTCAGATTACCCAGTTTGAGTGTGCCATCTGTTTTCTGCCTGGACTCCAACTGATACAATATGCCAACAAATTCTCCTCAGCCCTATGTCAACCAATTTATTTACAAACAAGTTTTGCCCCTGTTGAATTCATTTTGAAATTCTAAAATAATTTGGTCCACTGATTTCCCCTGGTTCAAATGCTTATTTAATTCTTTTAGAAAAACTGTGCTGTATAGATCAAAGAATCTTTCCCTTTGGAAAAACCTCATCCCCTTTTCCCAATCAGGTTAGGCTTGCTTAACTGTATAAGTTCTATTGGCTTGTACTCTATAGAAGTGAAACTCCCAATTTGTCATATCCAAGGTGCCGTAGCACCATAGCATCCTCTCTTATGGTACATATATTGGTAATGTGAATCACAAATTTATGATGCCCATTTAGGTCAATAATTCCAAAATCTCACTGTTGAGTCTTTTCCCAGTATGTGGGTATATGCAAACTGGTATTGGGGAGTTAGGAGATGTTTACATCTATTTTTATTATGTCTAAAACATCTTGCATATTTTCTATTATTTATTCCCTGAGCAGTCTTCTTCAAAAAATAATTATCAGACTCTCCCTCATGAATTCATGCTTGAGTCCGTGCCTGCAATCCATGTGTTAGATAATGACTGCCAAGCAACCATGTGTTAGGCATAAACATGAATGAGACTAAGACCCTGCCTTTGGGAATTGTATTGCCAAGATACAATGTATCATTTAGAACTACCTAATATCTTCCTCTGTAAAATCAAATGCAAATAATTTAAGTTACATACTAGAAATTTCATTATTTTTTGGCTCACATTTTTTCCCAATTCAGTGATTGCTGACCACTCTTAAATATCATTTGGGACAAACTAATTTCCTTATAGATCACAGGATACACTAATAGATCACAGGATACACTTTTCTTATATAGTAACAATGACAAGAAACTGAGGGGGAAATGATCAGGTTGAAGGATATCAGATTATGCCTATCCTCATAGGCAGATTTTAAAACTAGTGGCTTTGCCACCACATCCTAGGTGGAAAGGCCCACAGGGATTTGAGTGCCAGACTTCTAGATTTCTCCTAAGGTTTCTGTTCTACTGAGACTCTTATTAGTTAACATACTTTTAGTTTTAAGTAATAGAAAACCAACTTAACATGACAAACAATAAAGGGAATTTATTGGCCCATATAACTGAAGAGTGCAAAAGTGATGGCTTCAGGTACGGCTTGATCTAGCAGCTCAAAATGCCCCCAAATGACCTTTTTACTCTCTACTTCTTATCGCTACTTCTTCGCTTGTGGCTCCACTCTAAGACACAGTTCTCGCTTCGTGGTCCCTGCTGGCTGCCAGAAGCTCCTAAGACTGTAGCTTCCAAGTTCAAGCACAGAGGGGAAAAGAGAATCTGCTTCTTGGTATCACAAACAAAAGTTCTGGAGTAGAGTTTCATTGGCACTGGTTGTCCTGATTTGAACCATATGTCTATTCTAGAACTAACCACTGTTCCTGGGGAGGTGGGGGATGTGGGAAGGGTATATGTCAATAAGCAGATTGGTGTTAGTCATTTCCACACAACACATGGCTGGCTGGGATGATTATCAGTTGGAAGGGGGAGCTAGGAATTGGATGCTGGAGAAAGGACTAACAAATGTATGCTGCAGCCACTAAATACTCTCAGGAATCTAAGAACAGAAAGGCATTTCCCCACACTGTTCAAACAAAGCTGGCCTGAGGGTAACACTCCAGTGTTTACTTTGGAACTTCTCTCTTTCCTCATAGATCTGGCAATTCAGCAGCCTCTTCTCCAAAATCAAGGGCTGGGAGTTTAATGAAGTTGCCTCCATGTCTGAGCACCTGAAGTCCTGTCCTTTCAACGTTGTAGAACACAAGACTGACCCGATTCTTTTGACCAGCATGTGTCAGCCCCGTAAGCAGGCCTCAGAGACTTTAGTCACAACCTTTAATGCCAGACCAAGAGGAAGACACACCTACTAAAGGCTCAGAAGCCACCCTTCTTGGATTCCCACTCAGGGTTACTGAAAGTTCGACAGAGTTTGGTTTTGAGGACTTCCTTCTGTAAACTGCAAATGTGCTTATCTCGGTGTTTTGGAACATGCAAATGTCCTTCAAAACCTGAGCAGTTGCACAAGGCCGAAGAATTTCCTAAGCCATGGCTTGTATAACTGCTATAGTGCCATACTGATAACTTATTTCCTCCCTCCCCCCACACTCTTTTTCTAAAATAAATCAGTCTGTGAAGTATTTTAAATAGGTGACTTGAGGCCATTTGGAAGATGAGATGAGAGAGCCGTGAAATTCCATAACCAGCACAGGCCTGTGCTTTTGTGGAGAGCTTTTCAGTTTATAAGCACTTGTAATGATATGGAGCAGGCAATGTAGGGATGGGGACTGACATGCCTCCCAGGGCACCCAGGGTGAAGGGCACAGTTTGAAATTTCTGGAGCTGGGGTTGTCCTGACAGCCAAGTCCAGGGTTTTTTTTAGTTGCCCCACTGCCTCTAAGCCCAGACAGTCCAAACAGCCCGAAAGAATAGAGACCTAGGCTAAGCACAACAGCCTCGAGGACACCAAAGGCCAAAGGATGAGAGGTAGAAATGAGGTCCTAGAATGAGATTGTTGTATAGAATCCTGGCAATATATAGAAGGACAGCCTTGAAAAATGAAGAAGAATCCAGAGGAGATATTATATTTATGGAGAAAATTAGGACCAAAAGCCAGAGCCTACTTTCAAACATTTTAATAGTGACTTGAGAGTCAAGGTTCTTTTCCTCTGAAAATTATATTCTCCGTCTGGATTAGGGAGAGCACAGGCACGGGCCAGCACCACCCTGAGCTAAGTGAAATGATCATGAGACACTAACACCAACTTCAGTGTCATGTCAGAATGCACAGGGTGGCCCAAGGAGACCTCGCATTTGGAAAAGTCCAGACAAGGCCCACTGCAGCTCTTGTGGTACCAGTCGCCAGGTCCTAGACATCACTTGAGTACCCCATCGGGATTCTTGAGAAGGAAGACATCTGAACATAGTGATTCCCTATAATTGCTCCTACCTATTGCTGGCCATGACTGCATTCTGTCAAAAGTGCGTGACACTTCTGGGTTTTGGTAACAAATAGTTAAAACTTATGAGAACAAAAGTAAGATAAAACTACACAATAGAAGCTGGCATCCCTTAAAGCAGGGTTTCATGGAACTACTGACATTTTAGACTGGATAATTCTTTGTCATAAGGGACTGCCCTATGTGTTATAGGATGTTTAGCAACACCCTTGACCTCTATCCAATAGACACCAGTAGCACCCCTACAGCTATAACAACCAAAAATGTCTCCAGACATTGCTAAAAATCCTCTGGGAGCAAGATCGCTCCTGGTTGAGAACAACTGCCCTAAAGAATGACATGCCAATGGCAGTAAATTAGGATAAGCTTTTTAGTACAGCAAATTCTTATCTCACATAGTTATCTACAATGGTCATGATTTCATGCAGCTCTTCTTTCTTTACCAAATAGGTTTTAGACACATGATGATTTTAAGTTAGGAACCAAATGGAGATGGTTTGTTTGGTGTGGCTTCACGTCCCTGGGTCACAGTGCAAAAAGTATATCCTATCAGCTCTCCAGGTATAGCTGAAGCCAGGAAGCCTGAGCTATTTATCTTAACCCTAACCCTAACCCTCACCCTAGCCCTAGCCCTAACCCTAACCCTCTCTCTTTAATTGATGCCATTTTCCTAGCAGTCCTCAGCAAGTGAGAAAGAAGGGAAAAGGAGGATGGGCATTGTGGGGGAGCAGAGAACAAAGAATTTAACCAACCACAACAAAAAAGAGCCTAGTCAATATGAATGTTTGTTATTGCCTGGGTTCCCCTCTGAACATGGTTCAGAGCTGGTATAGATGAAGTAGATGACACCCCTGAGAAGAGTCAAGAAGGCATTAAAGCAAATCCCAGAGTAGAAGTATGCTCATCTTCCATTATAATGTGCCACTTGGTACTACTGAGTAACGTAACTCTATTTTTCCTAATCCTTATTGTTTGGTTTATATTTCACATTTGCATATAAGGCGCCATTTTCTAAAAAATATAACTAGAATGTGAGCTAAGATTTTATTCAGTGAAGATGAATAACTGTGACAGCTAAGCAGTGAAGTGGGAGAAAAGGAACTGATCCAGGGTTCAGTTCCATGTGTTTTGAATCTAGTCCTTCCTATATGGAGGAAGAAAGTTCTGAAACTCCATTTTGGGTTTCTTATTTTATTAGAAAAAGAAAGCAAGGGGAGCTGTAGACTAAGGGAGGTGAAAATCCGGGGCTAACATGAGCTGCAAGAGAAGTATAGAGAAAGGAAGGGAGCAGAGGGCTCTTCCTTGACATTCTGGGCAGCCCAGGGTGCAGGAGGGCATTCAGGAGACTAACCGCACTGCTCTGTGGGCCCCACCCTTCCAGGCACGCTTTACTTTCCCAGCTGCTGCCTTCAGCACAATACTGAGCTGATCAACATCATCAAACACATTTTACAAGGTATCTAATTGTATATGTTGCAGGAAACCAGAGTATTGCAGGTATCCACTGGCCTACACAATCAAGCACATCTTATGGTGAGAGGGCAACTGGAGAAAAAGGGAAGCCTTTTAGAGAGATGGTGGATTAGACAGATGATTTGATTAGTGGGATGAAGCTGTAGTGAGCAGCGTGAGCAGCAAGCATCACCTGAGAGAGGCAAGACAGCTAGACACGGCTTCAGATTAAGAAGCAGCTAAGGAGAGTGAAAGGGGACTGTGGACCCAAGAATAGGAGCCTGGACAGGGAGGTGTCTGCGAGCAGAGCCCTTGAAGAGAATCACCACCAAGAAAGTCAGTCTAGGTAGAGATCAGCCAAATGTGGAGGGCGAGGTCTATAGAACTGAGGCAGAAAGGACTTTATTGCCTTAACAATATGAGGATCTGGAAAAGAAGTTTCTGTCTTATAATGAAGGGAAAAGTGAAAAGCAAGGTGGAACTTGGATGTAAGAATAAAACCACTGCAAAAGTCTGATCTATGTGTGATGGCAGATCAAACTGAAGTGAAGAATGAGATTGTGTATATCTAGTGTGACTTACCTCTATACACTGGAAACCCCAATGTCTCTATAGGCAGAAATAAAAGCTGCTTTTCACTCTGAAAGTCTAACTGGGTGAATCTTATAAGTGAGGTGTAGAGACAGATGCGTGATTCACTGGCATAGAAGTCGCTGTGGAAACAAAGGAGTGTGTGTCTTGAAGAAAAGCCAAGGAATGAGCCTGAGGGATGCAGTGCTCTAAGCACATGGACAGCTCACCACTGAACTTTTAAGGACTTTTATAAAGTCCTGCAGCAACTATGGGTCTCAGACACCAATCCTAGCTCTTCCTTGATCCCACTGTCTTCTCCATCTTTGAAAGCTGAATCCAACTTCAGATACTGGTTATAGCACAGACTTCTATTTTCCACCAATCAAAGATCCCCTATACCAAATCCCTGACTTTCATTTCGATTTGATTTTGGTTTTGCCTAGGATCTCCTATTCTGGACCTTGCCGAGCCCAATGGCCTGGGGGTTAGAATAAACTCACCGTGTCCTGGCCTTTCATTCTCCCTCATCCCCATACTTTGCTTGGTGATTTGCTTTTTCCCTATCACTGGCCGTCCAAAGGTCCTCACTTCTTCTATCAGCAGCCTCAGCTCTGGACCACACAGAAACTTTATGAGCTTCCTCAGTCTACCTTCTTACATGACCATCAATTTCATTCATCCAGCTACAAGGAAGCCTAGACTTTCTCTAGCAGAGGCCACTCTCACTCTAAATCCTCTTAACACCTCATTGTTTCTTTAGTTTTAGTCTTTTTCTCTTAGCTAAATCTTTTCCTCCTTTCTTTCCCCTAATTTGTGCTTTTGCCTCAAGAATCATTATGCATGAAAAGAGTGTAGTCATTACTCCCAGGCAGAAAGTGGCTGGCCTCTCACAACTGCTGAAGCCAGCAGAAGTTGAACTGTCTTATCATGGACCCTTCCTGGCCCCTGTTCCCCTACCTTACTGCCATTCCCCAGGCCCATCTTGTTTTGGACTGGGTATAAGTAGAGTCTAAGGAAAGGGCACGGCCCTTGACATCCAGGGTGCAGAGTGATGGGCAGTGGAGGAGGGAGTTTTCTGGATACCCCTAAAAGATGGGAGGAGAATTGGAGCCATGAGAGTCAGGACCATTGAGGGCTGCATAAAAAGTACTATTTACCTCAGAATAGAGGTGAGCCATGGTCCCGCTTTATTTCCACTTTAGGACTGAGCAGAGAAAAGATTCAGAGATATTTCTGCAGAGAAGGAAAGTGAGCAGACAGCACAACCAGGAAATATAAACATACCTTCCCAGGTAAGCAAACCAGGAAGCTCAGAGTTCACAAACAAAGGAAGGTAGAGTGGGGGTGGGGGTGGGTGTTAGAGGGGGGATTCATGGGGAAGGAGGCAGGACACAAGATAAACATCCCTGAGATCATCTAGGGTATCCAGGATAGACAGGACACCGAGGGGAAGGAGACCTCCTTCCTCATGCTGTCTCTGCCCCAAACCCTAATGGAGAGGGAGAGACAGTCTGTCTAGAGCTTCAGGCAACTCATGACATCCTGTCAGACACTTGCAGCAGAAATGGAAAGTGGGTGGAGGCAGAGCCACTTGGGACAAGGGAAGTCACAGTGCAGAAGACACACAGCCACAGTTACTGGAGGAGCGTGACATAATTTGCAGGGAAGAGTCCAAAGTGGCCGTGGCAACGTCCCCGCCACCAGCCCTCATCCACCATCTCAATGTCAGTGATGATGTCATCTGGATCAAAGGAAATCTCATCACTTCCCTCTGGGGAGAAAATTGACAGAATATTAGGATGGTCAGGCAGGAATCCCTCCACCCCTGTGTCCCCTTTAAACCTCAGGAAGGGAAATAGGCCTGTTCTTGATACCAAGTCTGGGCCCTATCCTGACCCCCAGAATCCATCCCTGTTCTCATGTATCAAGGGCCTCCAGGCACCAGACCCCTCAGGCCACTCCCAACCTACCTCCTTGGTAATCATACAGGGCTATAGCTGAGATCCCAGCCCCAGCCCCAGCCGGGCAGCCTGATGATCCTGCATAATGAGAAATATGAATATGGTCTCATCAACATGGAAAAGGAAAACAGACAGGTCCTTCTGTGTAATGGGGGAATTCTCCCTCTTCCTCTCCCCTACAGCTGACCAAATCCAGGAGCTGCCCCACCACTCACCAGCCAGAGTGGAGGAAAAAGAGGGATCCTCAGGCTCGAGCACATCTTCATAGTCGCCCTTTGGTTCCTCATCTGGCTCATGTCTGTCCATTTCCCCAACATCCTCATAGTCATTCTCTGGTTCAGGCTCGGGCTCAGGCTCAGGTGCTTCTTCATACACTGGCTCTTCCTCCATCTGGAAGCCTTCTGGAGTCCTGGGGGGCAGAGCTGGGGGCTCCTCGTTGTCCTGAGAAGAGACAGTGTGAAGCAGGGTGACATCTGTTCACCAGGAGCTGCCTCTCCAAAATCTCCCAATGGAGGACTGCTAAGACCCCACCCATCCCCATGCTTCCATTCTACCCTCCATCCTTGCATCCTTCTAACAGCCTCTCCTAGGGAACACAATCTTTCATCCCTCTTCATTCATCCACCTCCCACACCCATCCACTCAAAGCACCTACCAAAAGATGATAGAAGGGAAGCAGAAAGCGAGTCAGAATCCTTGGAAGACCAAGAAAACATTGAAGCAAAAGCAAAAGCAAAAAAAAAAGGTGAAAGATGACAGCTAGGATGACTAAATATCCTAGTCTTCCCAGGACTGGGTGACTTCCCAGAATATAGGACTTTCCGTGCTAAGACCAGGATAGTCCCAGACAAACCAGGATCATTGATCATCCTGTACAGTCCACCAACTAGGACATGAGGAGCTGGGGAAGGAGCAGAGAATCTTTGGGGCTCTGCTTACCTCTGGGGGATCCTGCCTTGGGGGCTGGGTAGGCACTGGTTGTTCCCTACTGGTTCTCACAGGCCCACGCTCTGATGACAGACAGCTCCCTGCTGGAGGCCAGGCCTGTGGAGGATGAAGCAACTTTCCAGTGAGCAAGAAACTTCCATCTTCTCTCTTGTACTGACCTGGAATACCCCTTCCTACCTCTGCCAGTTCAAATCATCCATTCCTCAAGATGGGCTCCAACCTGAAATGACAGCTCCTTCCTCTTGTTGTTGCAGCAGTAATTGACTGCACTGGCTGGTGACCTATCTTCTGTTGTACTATGTAAATCTTGGTTTTTTTCAGCTAACATTCGCATATGTATATATGAAGCTTAATTACACAATCAGATTGAAATCTTCCTGAAGACAGGGATAGCAACTGTAGACTTTGCCTAACACAGGGGAGGCCTGTGCATTATTTTCTAAGAATACAGACCCCTTAGGCTCTTGTCTGGGCAAGGAATCCTTGACGTGGATCCCGAAGGGCCAAACACTTACCTCTGAGGAGATTTTCTTGGGCAGTGGGGCTGACACCACCGGCTCTTCCATAGTGGCCACTGGTGGCTGAGCCTCATGGCTCATCTTTACCAAGGCCTTTCTCTCCTGTTGCTGCCTGGCTTTCTGTTGTGCCTTCTCCTCTTCCTCCTGCTTCCTCTTTTCCTCAGCCATGGATTCAAATTTTGCCTTCAGCCCACGGGCGCCACTGGAAGCTGCAGACACAGGCAAGAAAAATTAGGGTTGTCTTGGGTTGGAGGTAGGGGAGTGGCACTGGAATGAAGAAGAGGAACCAGTTAAATATCCAAAGAAGAGCAGGTAGAGAGGGGACTCATGGAAAGGGAGGTAAAGAGGTATCAATGAAGGAACAAGGGGGTTATAGGAGGATAAGGTAACCCTGATGCCTAGATTTCCATACAGCCAGGCCATGTGATCTCAGACTCTTGCCCTTTTTAAATCATAAGGCTTGTTCTCCTAACCTGCATCTTCTCTGTCCACATTTCTTAAAGCTGTATGCCCTCTGGCCACCATCTACCCTCTATCCCCCATCCAAAGCTCCTTTCCTTATGTGTTCTTCCCAAATGGCTCCCTCCCTTCCTCCCTCTGTTCTCTGCATACACTTTCTTCACCAGTGTCACTCAGATATCCACTTAACCTAATTTTTTCTAGGAGAGCGAATCTGGGAATATGAGGGTAGGGGTCAAGTCTACCTCAGCTAATCTAGGTAGGTAAAGGCTTGGAATAGGTAGTCTAAGAAGAAAAAAGAATGAGAAGGGAGAAGAGGTTGAAGAGCACAGAGAAAGGGAATTAAAACTTACCAGCCTCTATGGGTGTTGTCTTCTTATAAGCTGTGGTTGGGGCCTCCATTTCATTGAAACCAACAGCGCTCTGCAGGTAAGAGAACAGTATAGGTAGTGGTGGGGACAGGGAAGGGAGTGGTAATAATCCAGAAGGCAGTAGTCGTGATTGGGTCACTATAGGAGGTCTCCCTAACCTTTTGATGCTTACAGTTAGACAGGGTATTCAAATAGTGTTGTTTTGTGGCAGAGAGAGGGGTAAAGAAGTTCTAGACTGGTGGGATTAGCTCTCCTTTTAAAAAGCTCAGTGTTCCTGGAATCTCACATCTCTAAGTCCAGTTGCCTGGAATGCAGGAGGGTCTCAGGCCAGTACATGAAGAGGTGTAGGGGACGACTGAATGGAGTGGGAAGAAATTATTGATTGAGTTAATCAATGCCAAGCAATCAATGAAATTTCGAATATCTTTTCCTGGAGTTTTTCTGTTTCTCTGTCTCTCTGCCTCCCTCCACTCTCCTTAGTTAAAGCTCAGGCTTCTGGGACTTCCCTGGTGGTCCATTGGGTCAGACTCCATGCTCCCAGTGCAGCGGGCCAAGGTTCGATCCCTGGTTGGGGAACTAGATCCTGCACGCATGCCGCAACTAAGAGTCCGCGTGCCACAACTAAGACCCGGCACAGCCAAAATAAATAAATATTAAAAAAAAAATCTCAGGCTTCAGAAGACATGCCCTTTAGATGCTGAGGGCAGTCAATGGGGAGAGCAGGACACCAGGAGGACAGTGCAGGGCACCTAGCTTTGCCCATCCTTTTTCCAGCTTTGCCTCTCACTCTTCTCCATGTACTTCAGGGAACCATTCTCAAGACACTAGTGTTCTGGTGCTTTACCTTATCCACTCGGTCCTTTTGGATGCCATACTGACCACCAAAGCCCTTGGCATAATCTGCAGGATGGAAAGGTCTGAGAGTCATAAGAGGAGTTAAAATGCTAGAAATGTATGGGAAGAGGGAGTGGGAGCAGTGAGAAGGAAGACCAGAAGACAGGAATGAGGAAAAGAGAAAGATCAATGAGAAAGTGTGAAAATCAGATGATAGAGAGGCATGGGTGGGAAAAGATGAAAAAGGATGGGGAGAAAAACACTTGAGAGAGAATGGAGGGATGAGAGATGGGAAGAGAGAAACAAAAAGAAAGAAGTGACAGAAAAGGGGAAAATATACGGGAAGAAACAGGAAAAATTGAAGAGCGCCCCCCAGCCATCCCCTATGTGTCCCAGGGAAGAAGGCTTTCTCTCTGTGAAGCAGAGGGGCCTCTAAGACTCACAGCCAAATCACCCTCTTGTCATCACCCGGCCTGTCTATCTTCATCCCTTTCTCAGTGATCCCTTTTCTTTGGTCATCCTCCTCTGTCCTGCTCCTTAGCTTGCTGTTTTCCCCTCCACCCCTGTTGGTCTCCTCCCAGCTACCCCTATATACGTACACTTACTCTTCATCCCACCACTTCCTGCATACCTGCCCCTCATATTCTGGGTCCTCCATGTCAGCCTTCAGGGACAGAAGGAGGGCTCCATGTACCCTGTGACCTCCCTCCTCTCCAATCCCAACTTACCTCTTTGGGATTCGTGTTTCTCTGTCTCTCCCTTGTAGTCATATCCCAGAGCTGCCTTGTCCCGTTTGTCCTCCTCTATCCCATAACGGCCACCGAAGCCATGAGAGTAATCTATGGTGGAAGGAGCAGTCATGAGAGCTCACTCTCAGCCCACGGGGAAGTGCTGTGGAAGAGAAGAGTCAGGAGGGATGGGTGCAGGGTGATAGGGGCCCAGGAAGAGAGCGGGGCTTGAATACTGGGAAATGAAAGAG
Organism: Aethalodelphis obliquidens; assembly: GCF_003676395.1. Lineage (NCBI taxonomy): Eukaryota > Metazoa > Chordata > Mammalia > Artiodactyla > Delphinidae > Aethalodelphis > Aethalodelphis obliquidens. Next base: position 67,139,780 of record NW_020837945.1, read on the forward strand.
AAATGTTATTCTAAGCAACTTCTATAAGCTTTAAACAATGTTCACTCTTTTCCTCTCCTCCCTTACTTCCATTTCAAGATGAGAAGATCATTTGAATTTTCTCCCTTCTTCAAGGAAGGAGAAAGTATAGAGAGTATAGAGGAGAGACTTCCAGAAAAAAAGAGAGATGCATATGAAATATATGCCTTTCCCTAATCTTATATAAACACTTAGCAACGTCAGAAAAATAGAGCAATCTCTCTTTTTTTTCTTTTTTAAATAGTGAATCTCAAAAGAAAAGAAGAAAAAAATTCCCGGCTCCAGAAACAAACAGGTGAATCAAAACAGCTGACATGATGGTAATTATGAGCTGATATAGAAAACCCAACCTGTTTTAAGTCCCAAATTTAGTGCCTAGGGATTAGGATCTAGGGTCTGGGGTTCTACTTCCTATAAGAACAGGTGGCTGGAGAGCAGGTTCTGCCCACTCCTATAAAAGAATTCTAGAAAAAGCCTACTTACCTGTCCAGGGAAATAGTGAGAGGAACTGTAGGGTTCTTTTTAGCATTTAGAGAAGGAAGTTTTACCTATGAGACTTGGAAACTCCAAGCCTACACCTGAAGGTGTGGGATACAAATATCCAGTTTCATGCTACTTATATCATACAGAAATTCTAAGCTGAGAAATTAATTGAATACTGATGTAGGAAAATATATACCGCAGAAACAGTAAGCATCAGAAGGATGGCATGAATATGAGACAAAATGGACCCCAAGACAAAATGCATTATAAAAGGTAAGAGAGACATAACTCAATGATAAGAGTGCAACTTGTCATTCATCAGGAATATATATGCTGGTATAAACCTATTATCAGAATCAAAACTCATGAAGCAAAGCAGAAAGCAAAATAGACAAATCTATGATCATAGTTGAAAATTTTAACACTCTTTTCTCATTATTAGTAGAAAATTTCGACAAAAAGAATCTAAAATTATAGAAGGCCCAAATAACATTATCAAGACCTAAGTGACATTTACAGAATATTGCACCCCCAAACTGCATAATACACATTTTTTTCCATGCACATATAACATTCACCAAGATAGACCACATGCTTGTCCTTATAAAAAGTTTCAATACATTTCAAAAGATTGGAACATGAGATAACATATCCTCTGATCACAATAGAATTAAATTAGAAGTTAATAACAATAAAATTAGAAAATTTCCCCACTACCTAGAAAATAAGCAACACACTTCTAAATAACTCATGGGTCAGAGAAGAAATGAAAGGGAAAATTAGAAAATGTTTTGAACTGAATGAAAATTAAAATATGCATGACTGTGGAATATAGCAAAAACAGTGTTTAGAGGGAAATATATAGTTTTAAAAGCCCATACAGTAAACAAAGGTTTAAAATCAATTATCTAAGTTTTTACCTTAAGAAGCTACAGAAAGAACAAACTAAAACCACATTAAAATGAAAGGAAAAATAATGAAGATAAGAGCAGAATTCAATAAAATTTTAAAAACAAGTAAATAATAGAGAAAATGAGCAAAGCCAAAAGATACTTCTTTGAAATTAATAAAAAATAATACTGATGAATCTCTAGCAAAAATAATTAAAAAGAGAAAAAACACAAATTAACAATATCAGAAGTAAAAGTGAACATATCACTATAGAGCTTACAGAGGTTAAAAAGAAAATAAGGGAATACTATAAATGAAGTTATGCCAATATATTTGAAAATATAGATAAAAATGGAAACATTCCTTGAAAAGCACACTATACCATAACTTAAGAAAGACTGAATAGACCTGTATCTATTTAAGAAATTGAATTCATAATAGAAAACAAAAATCATAAAGAAAACATGGTCTATTACTATTAAAACCCCTAGAACTCAGACAGAAATAAAGGCATAGTTTCTCTGATGGGAAACTTCTCAACCCAGGGCACATAAAACTCTCATAAAACAAATATCCCTTTCCCCCCACTGAAATAAATTTGCAAACAAAAATTACAAACCATCAAAAAAATAAATAACCATGAGGGAAAACAGATTAACTGAACAGAAGAATTAGCACCCTCAAGAACTGCAAATAATATAACAGTGTGAAAGAAATTATAAAATGAATACTTTAAAAATAATTAAAGAGTTAAAGAAGGGTGAAAAACATAAGGAAAGCAATAGGGCATTATGGAAAAGGAATCAGCAGATTTTCTATAGAATCAAAGGGAACTTGCACAAATGAAAATACATGAAATAAAGTTAAAAATTTAGTGGACAACTTAAATGATAATTAAATACAGCTGAAGGGAGAGTTACAGAACTTAACAAAGATCCAAGGGAATTACCCAGAATACAACACAGGGAGATGAAGAGATGGAGATAGACAAGAGAAATTAAGAGACATCAAGAACACAACTTATCAAAATTTTTGGATGCAGTGGAAGCAGTGCATAAGGAAAAGCAATGCATATATTAGAAAAGAAAAAAGACCTAAAATCAACAATTTAAGTGTCCACCTTAGGAAACTGGAAAAAGAAGAACAAATTAAATACAAAGTAAGCAGAAAAAATAAATAAGAATTGGAGCAAAAAAATCAATGGAATTAAAAACAAGAAGCCTATAGAGAAAATCAAGGAAACCTAAAGCTGGTTCTTTGAAAAGATCAATAAAATAGATAAGCCTCTAGTCAGACTAACAAAGAAAAAAAGAGAGAACATAAATTACTATAATATCAGAAATGAAAGAGGCTACATTACAACAGATTCCAAGGAAATTAAAAGGTAATAAAATAATACTATGAACAACTTTATTCCCATAAATTTGATGACCAAGATGAAATGGACCAGTTCCTTGAAAAGACACAACTGCCAAAACTTACACAAAAAGAAACAGATGACCTGAAAGGCCTATATCTACTAAAGAAATTGAATCAATAATTAATAATCTTCCGAAACAGGAAGCACCAGGCCCACATGTGTTCACTGGTGAATTCCACCAAATATTTAAGGAAGAAATTATACCAGTCCTCTGCACACTCTTTCAGATGATAAAAGCACAGGGAATACTTCACAACTGTCCTATAAGGTCAGCATTACTCTAATACTCAGACCAGACAAAGACACTACAATAAAAGAAAACTAGAGACCAGTATTTCTCATGAACACAGATTCAAAAATCCTCAACAACATATTAACAAATCGAATCCAACAATGTATAAAAATAATTATCTACCATGACCAAGTGGGATTCATCCTAAGTATGCAATGATGGTTCAACATTTGAAAATAAATTAGCATAATCCATCACATCAACGAGAAAAAAAGAAAAATCACATGATCATATCAATAGATGCAGAAAAAGCATTTGACAAAATCCAACACAATTCACAATAAAAATTCTCAGTAAACTAGAAATAGAGGGGAAATTTCTCAACTTGATAAAGACTATCCACAAAAACTCTACAGCTAGTATCATACTTAATGGTGATAAACTTAAAGCCTTCCCACTAAGATCAGGTACAAGGCAACTATGGCCTGTCTCATCACTCCTTTTCAACATTGTACTTGAAGTCTTTGCTAATGCAATAATGCAAGAAAAAAAGTATGTAGACTAGAAAAGAAGATATACAACTGTCTTTGTTCACAGATGACATGACTGTCTATGTAGAAAATCCAAAAGAATTGACAAATTCTTGAAACTAATAAGCAATTATGGCAAGGTTGCAGGATACAAGGTTAATATACAACAGTCAATTGCTTTCCTATATACAAGCAACAAATAAGTGGATTTTGAAATTAAAAATACAGTATCATTTACATTACTACCCCAACAAAGAAATGCTTAGGTATAAACTTAAAATATGTATAAGATCTATATGAGGAAAACTATGAAATTCTGATGAACAAAATCAAAGAAAACTAAGTAAATGGAGAGATATTCCATGTTCATAGATAGGAAGTCTCAATGTTGTCAAGATGTCAGTTCTTCCCAACTTGGTCCATAAACTCAGTGCAACCCCAATCAAAACCCCAGCAAGTTATTTTTTGTATCAACAGTTTCTAAAGTTTATATGAAGAAGCAAAAGACCCAGAATAGCCAACACAATATTGAAGGAGAACAAAGTTAGAAGACTGACACTACCAGACTTTAAGACTCACTATGAAGCTAAAGTAATGAAGACAGTGTGGTAGAGGTGAAAAAATAGACAAATAAATCAGTGGAACAGAACAGAGAGCCCAGAAATAGACCTCCATAATTATAGTTAACTGATGCTTGCCAAAGGAGCAAAGGTAACACGATGAAGACAAGATAGTCTTTTCAACAAATGGTGCTGGAACAAGTGGACATCCACAGATTAAAAAAACAATGAATCTAGACACATGCATTACAAAAATTCTCTTTTCACAAAAATTAAATCAAAATGGATCATAGACCTAAATGTAAAATGCAAAACTATAAAACTCCTAGAAGATAATATAGGAGAAAACCTAGATGACCTTAGGTATGGTGATGCCTTTTTAGATACAACACCAAAGACACAACACATGACAGAAATAATTGATAAGCTGGATTTCACTAAAATTTTAAAAACTTTTGCTCTGTGAAAGACAATGTTAAGCAAATGAGAAGACAAGCCTTACACTGGGAGAAAATCTTTGCAAAAGGCACATGTCATAAAGGACTGTTACCCTAAATATACAAAGAATTCTTAAAACTCAACAATAACAAAACAAGCAACCCAACTTTTTAAATAGGTCAAATATATTAATAGATGCCTTGCCAAAGAAGATATACAGATAGCAAATAAGCATATGAAAAGATGCTCTACATCATATATCATCAGGGAAATGCAAATTAAAACAATAATATAACACTACACACCAATTAGAATGGCCAAAATCCAGACTACTCACAACACCAAATGCTGGTGAGGATGTGGAGCAACAGGAACTGTCATACATTGTTGGTGGGAATGCAAAATGGTGCAGCCACTTTGAGTGACAGTTTGGCAGTTTCTTACAAAACTTAACATACTCTTACCATAGGATCCAGCAATTGCACTCCTTAGTATTTACCCAAAGGAGCTGAAAATGTAGGTCCACACAAAAACCTGCACACAGATGTTTATAGCAGCTTTATTCATAATCGCCCAAACTTGGAAGCAACCACTATGTTCTTCAGTAGGTGAGCGGATAAATAAACTGGGGTACATCAAGACAAAGGAATAATATTCAGCAAAAAAAAAAATGAGTTATCAAGCTACGAAAAGACATGGAGGAAACTTAAATGCATATTACTAAATGAAAGAAGCCAATCTGGAAAGGCTACATGGTATATGATTCCAACCATAAAATATTCTGTAAAAGGCAAAACTATAGAGACAAAAAAAAATCAGTGGTTGCTGAGGGATGAGGGAGATGAATAGGCAGAGCACGGAGGATTTTTAGGACACTGAAAATACTTTGTATGACAGTATAATGATGGATATATGTCAGTATACTTTTGTCCAAACCCATAGAAAGCACAACACCAAGAGCGAACCCTAAAGTAAACTATGGACTTTGGCTGACTTTGATGTGTTAGTGTAGAATCATCCTTGGTAAGAAAAAAAAAAAGAAAGAAAAAAAAATACACACACACACACCATTCTGGTCAGTGATGTTGATAATGGGGGAGGCTATGCATGTATGGGTGCAGGACTGTAACTTCCTCTCAATTTTGTCCTAAATCTAAAAAGTTCTGAAAACATAAAGTCTTTTTTAAAAGAGAGAGAGAGATGGAGAATTAAAAGTTCTAATATACATCTGAGTTCCAGAAGAAAGAATAAAAGAGAAGAGAGGAGAGACACTACCTAAAGAGAAAATGCCCGAGAACTTTTCATGTTGAAAGTTAATTCTCAGGTTGAAGAGGAGCAATAAGTCTCATGTAGAATAATAAAAATAGATCAACACCTAGATATAGCCTGATGATATTTCAGAACATCAGAAACAAAAAGAAAAATTTTCATGAGACAAAACAAAAACAGAGAGACAAGACATGTTACGTACAAAGGAATGATGATCAGACTAACCCAAGAGAAATGCCATAGATGATGGAATAATATCTTCACCACGATGAAGGGAAAATAACAATGAAGAATGGAGCAAAATAAATTTTTTTTTCAGACAAAGCCTGGGAGTTCTCTCAGAGACTCTCACTGAAAGAATTATCAAAGGATATACTCTAGCAAGAAGGAATAGAAGAAGTAAGGAGGAAACAATGAAATATTATAAACAATGATGAGCTAGTAAACTGGGAAATATGTTGGTCAATTTAAATAAGCCTTCACCTAGTAATAATAATGATTAATTTTTGTGGGGTTTAAAAACAAACACATGTAATCGATATACTAAACAATTGTTCAGTTGGTACAAAGACTGTAGAACGTAGAAGAAATGTAATTAAATTATTCTTCATTTCCTGTGTTACTCAGGAAGAAATAGTGATTAATTTAAAACTTAAGCCACAGATGCACATTAAAACTTAGGAATAACTTCCTAAAATAAAGGAGCATAATATCCTATTTTTGATCCATTAGAGGGGAAATGGGACTAAAGAAAACCTGACCAAGCTCATAGAAAGCAATATAGGAGAAAAAAAGAAGCAAGTACATGCTTGGATTTAAAAATAAAATAAAATAGCAGGGAACTGGGCCATGGAACTAAAGGGAGTTGACGATGGCTGTTGGTAGTTGAAGTCTGGGTAGTCAGGTTGCTAAGGCTGAAATGCAGGGTCCTTGCCTTTCTGAGATGCGTGTTTTTCCACTTCTCCTTTGTAATCAAAGCCAACAGCTGACTACAGAGAAAAGGAGAGAGAATTGATTAGAGTCAGAGATGAACATTTTCTCCCGCTCTCACTTACCCTTACACCTATAGCTCAGCCCAGGGGTTAGTTATAAGGGCTCAGAGCTGAGTATGGGGGTTCAATGTAGAAACAGACAGTACCCTGACAGGCTGATGTAAAGGCAGTGTGCTACAAACCAATGACCATGGGCCCTGGACACAGATAGCTCTAGATCCAAACCCCAACCCCACCTTTCCTATTTGTAGTTGTGTAACTTTAGGTATGTCCTTTAATATTACTAAGCCTCAGCCTCTTTTTTTAGTTTTGTGTTTCTTTTGGCCATACGGAGGCATGTGGGATCTTAGTTTCCTGACCAGGGATGGAACCCGTGCCCCCCTGCAGTGGAAGTGCAGAGTCTTAACCACTGGACTGCCAGGGAAGTCCCCCTTGGGCCCTTTAAATATGAAATGAAAATAGGTATACCTGCCTTATTAACCTCAACTGTAAAATGATTCCAACTTATTTGGGATATTGTGAGGACTAAATGGGGCAAGATACATAAAGTGTGGGCACTCAGTAAATTAGTGTTTTTCTTCCTAAGTCTCATGAAACTAAAATGAGATAATAGCTAGAAAACTGCCTTTTAAACTATAAAGCAGCACTGTGCACATGTAAGAGATATCATCCTATACTGACTGATTATACTGTGCCTCTTCTCTTTCCTTACACAACAGTGGAAACGCAGAGATGTAGATTTTGGTGGGATGAGAGGCAACCAGGAGAATCTGGATCCTAGCTGCTTTGGGACAGGATATATTGGTAAATATCTAACCTAGCTATGTCCCCATATGGCTCAGTAATAGGTCCCTAAGCAAGTCTAGATTTTGCATTTTAAAAGTTATTAGTATGGGACTTCCCCGGTGGTGCAGTGGTTAAGAATCAGCCTGCCAATGCGGGGGACACAGGTTTGAGCCCTGGTCCGGGAAGATCCCACATGCTACGGAGCAACTAAGCCCGTGGGACACAACTACTGAGCCTGTGCTCTAGGGCCCAAGAACCACAACTACTGAGCCCTCGTGCCACAGCTACTGAAGACCACACGCCTAGAGCCCATGCTCTGCAACAAGAGAAGCCACTGCATGAGAAGCCCACGCACCACAACAAAGAGTAGGCCCCGCTCGCCACAACTAGAGAAAGCCCGTGGGCAGCAATGAAGACCCAATGCAGCCAAAAATAAATAAGTAAAATAAATAAATTTATTTTTAAAAAAGTTATTAGTATGTATTGTTTCTTGATTTACAAGACCCACTGATTGTTAAGGTGATTCGGTTTGTGGCTGGTGAGGCAGGAATTGAAAGAAAGAACAGTGAAAGATTAGGCAAAGGCAGTAGGGGAGCCAAGAAGGAAGAGAAACTGCACCCTGATTAGAGACCATTACGTGCTCCATATTCCATTACTGCTTTTAAAAATTATCCTCTGTGCTTTTACTTTACCTTACAGTATGCTTTGAACTTTTCTGGGTTTTTTTACCCCTACAATTCAAATAACACTCTAACACTTAGCTTTAAGGATTCAGGCCTACTTATTAACAGCTGCAGGTTAAACAAACAAACAAACAAAATCTCAGCTAGCTGTGAAGGAAATGTCCCCTCTGTGTGCTGCTGCAGGGCAGAGACACTACTCTGCCCCATAAAGAATGAGCTCAAAGAATCTGATCTACTAAGGTGTGAAAATGAGAACATGAATGAGTTATCAATCGTACTCTCCGGACCACTCTATCGTCTGTAATCATGCTGTCCTTTTTCTCTTTCTCTCTTTAAAACTATCACTACTTTTTGTACAAAGGAGTCTTTAAAACACCTGGACTTCAAGGAGTTAGTACTAAGTCCTGTGAAAAGTAACCTTCACCTTCTAAAAACATTGTAACCTTAATTAGTTGTTTTACTTGATTATTTGCTACCATTGTAATAATATTTCAGCTGATATGTCTGTTTTCCTGAAAGGCATAAATATTTATAAGGCTTTCATATTAGACCAAAGGAGGAACTTTGGAATTTCCTCTTCTCCCTTCATGCGTACAGGTATGATAAAACCAATGGCTTAACATAGCACAGGGAGATCAGCTCGGTGCTTTGTGACCACCTAGAGGGGTGGGATAGGGAGCGTGGGAGGGAGACGCAAGAGGGAGGGGATATGGGGATATATGGTATAGCTGATTCACTTTGTTATACAGCAGAAACTAACACACCACCGTAAAGCAATTATACCCCAATAAAGATGTTTAAAAAATAAACAAATAAATAAAATAAAATGCAGGGGGAAAACAATAAAACAATGGCTTAGGGATTCCTTATTCAGAGTTTGGGAGTCTTTGTCTCTTTTAAATTAACACCTTTCAGGTCAGCATGTGGCCTCCAACAGCGGCACCAAAGAACTTGCTGAAGGGGGTGTGGGAGCCATCCTCATGATGGACCCTCCGTGAGGCCACTGCCCCATCTTTCCACAGGAGAAGCACAGACCTACATTCAAGGTGATTGTTGGTAAGTCCCACATGATCTGAGTTGGGTGGCACAGGGAGAGAGTTGTCACTTACCTTGTCTGCCCTGTCCTTCTCCACTCCGTATTTGCCCCCAAAGCCTCTGGCAGCATCAGTCTGGGAAGAGTGCTTCTCCACCTCAGCAACATACTCATGGCCCACAGCACTCTGAAAAAAATCAAGATCGGAATGAGTGAGAAGATAAAAATGACCATGAAAAAATAAAATGATCAGAGATAGGATGGGATGTAAGAATACAAGAAATTCCACTCTAGGTCACACAGATAATCTCTGACGGAGTGCCAAGGAACGTGTGATGGGAGAGCAAGATGACTTTTTCTGGAACCTTGCACATCCTGACTCTTCTTTAATACCACTAGGAACCCATCATTTAGGAAACTCCCATAGGATGGGTTGGGAACCAGAAGGATAGAGACTACATAGACAGGGAAGTGTTTAAACCACTGCTTAAAAAGAGGGTGAAACACGGGCTTTGTGCATCAAAATAGAAATGAGGGTAGTTACTGGGGAGACACCTAAGGGGACTGACTAGATGCCATAGCCCGGATTGAATATTTAACACAGCCAGGTGCTTTTGTTCTGGACCTTTGTTCCTACACAACCATCAAAGTTCAGAAGTTCAGCCTGGGCCCTAATATTAACAGTGATTGACTCTTTATACCAAAGGGGGCTGGTAGACAACACCGTGAGTAGTCCAAGATGGCATATAATTTAACTGTTTTTTATTCCCCTCCACTTTTTTCTCCATCTACCATTTTCTACTTGGTTTTGAAAGGTATGTCTCTTTTAATATTTGGATATGGATGCTTTAATAATCTTGGAATTGAATAATACTTCAAACCAAATAGTGATACCTTGCAGAGTCTCAACTAAGAAGAAATTAGAAAGTTTCTTCTTCCTCCTGAATTTCCGATTCCATGCTGGGATAAATATTAATACAGAGATGGATGTGAAACACTGCCCTATATGAGTTCCTGGGAGCTCATTTTGCAGTGTTTTTGGGTCTGTGTAGGTCAACTTTGTTTGCTGAATTCAGGAATGAATGACTGCTTATCTATTTTACTCTTTCCTAGGAATTCTGTGGGAGAATACAATGCTTACTTTGCACTTTACACAATGACAGAAGGGTGAACTAACAGCTTTCATTAAATTGCTTTTTCTCCTTGGAGATTAACTCTTTTTTCTTATAGGAATATATCTCTATCTTTTTTTAAAATTTATTTATTTTTTATTTATTTATTTTTGGCTGCATTGGGTCTTCGTTGCTCCGTTCGGGCTTTCTCTAGTTGCGTCAAACGGGGGCTACTCTTTGTTGTGGTGTGCCAGCTTCTCATTGCAGTGGCTTCTCTTGTTGCAGAGCATGGGCTCTAGGTGCGTGGGCTTCAGTAGTTGTGGCACATGGGCTCAGTAGTTGTGGCTCTTGGGCTCAAGAGTGCAGGCTCAGTAGTTGTGGCCCATGGGCTTAGTTGCTCCGCAGCATGTGGGATCTTCCCCGACCAGGATCGAACCTGTGTCCCCTGCATTGGCAGGCGGATTCTTAACCACTGCACCACTAGGGAAGTCCTATATCTTTATCTTTGAGGTTAGGAAACTCAATGGAAAAATACAATTCAACATACAGGCTTTCTTTTTATCATACTTTCATAGTATCTAATGGATAAAGGAAAAATAATAATATATTTGAGGACATCTAATAGATAAATTCACATAAATATTTTTCACGTCTATGTGCAAATCATATTAAGTGATGTATAAAATATGTACAAAAAGAACACTAAATATACAGTAAAGAAACCAGTAAGAGACACATCCATTTAAAAGCAGTAAGTGATTTTAAAACATATTTTCCCCTTCTCTATGTGTGTCTCCTTAGTCTAGGAGTTACAGTGTGGCTGGGTCTACATACACTAGGCCAGCCCTTCTAAATTCTTGGCTCCCATTTTCCGTCATCTATATTTTATGTGTTGAAATCAGGGGGCAAATGACACAAATAATATGTGGACATTCTCTTTTAAAACCCAAATGAATATTTTACTTTTGAATAAGTTTTAAACCATAAAACCAACAAACGAATCAATTCACTTATTTATTTTTTTAAAGCAAATATCCCCCTTTCAACTCACCTTGTCCATTCGGTCTCTTTCCACCCCAAACCGACCTCCGTAGCCGTGGGATGCTTTGGGCCCTGATTCCATCTCCTTCTTCTTGAGAACATCATGTTCCTCTGACACTTTGTTCCTCAGCTGGTGAATGCTGGAAGTAACCACATCACAGAGACTCGTCTAGCACAGAGATGTCAACAAACCCTCCTTCATAGAAAAATTGAAATCTTGCAGCGTGTTCTGTTCATTTTTAGCAATAGCCCCCAAAGTGTACCTGTGCTGGGTCTGGGAGTAGGGGGTTAGTGTGGTCTGCATATACAGCCTGATATAAACTCTCCATAAGCCAATAGTATTTCTTCTAGTCTGTTATTTTGCTCACTAAATAACCTTCTGATATTTAGTCTCATGTTCCTAAATATTAGAGGACAGTGTTACCTATATTCTAGCAACCGAAAAGTTATTTTCCTCTCTGAATGGATTTATTGTTTAACAGTTCGGTACTCTACCTCAAGAAGCACAAAGATATTCATGCACCCTTTACCCACACATTCTAGTCCTAGAAGTCTACCCCAAGGAAATAGTTTTAAATATGGCAAAGTTTAATGTCTAATGATATTCACTGAAACATTGTATTTAATAGCAAGAACCAATTTATATGGAAAAAATGGGGAATAGTTAAGTAAATTGCAATATTACTTTTCAATGGCACATGAGGAAGTCATTAAAAACGATGATTACGAAAAATGCAGCATTGGGAAATTTATCTATACATTAAGTATTCTGTGTCTCTTCTTGTCAAAAATGAATGCCCTTCACACTGCCCATATATCTGCTAATTCCTGAGAGAACTAAAAACTAAAAAGGGCTCACTAATAAAATTCACTCTCATCACTAATTGTTGCAAAACTTTAAGGCTCAAATAACCTTGATTTGGGACACTTCTGTCCTTAAGAGAACATAACACCAAAAGGAGGCATTCTCTTTCTTACTTCACTTTCATCTCTACCATGTGGGTAGAGAATACCTCTCTGTATTTGTTTGGGCTGAGGATAAGAAGTGACAGCTCAGCACCAGCACCAACACCAGTACCAATAAGTGACAATCAGGACTGATACTTGGACACATATAAGGACCACTGGGGATTCTTAGAAATATTTGGGCAAGAGAACCCTAAATAAAAAATTTGACTTCCTGCAGCAAGAAATGGACGTTTAAGGAACTGAGATATAGTGATGTTCCTGGGACTGCGCTAGCTCAGAAAAACCAGATATATTGCTTACAGGTAGAATGGCCATCTCACATCAGAAAGTCTCCTCTTTCGTGGAAGAATAGATCCATCTTGTGGCCTTGTAGTATAAGCCCAACAGAGGTCTTTTTAAAAAGCCTTCTCAGCTTTAGTCAAAGTTAATTTTAGAAAACTGGCTTTGAGCCAGATGAAATTAAGCTAACAGCTGGAAGAACCCTCTGTTCCTGTGCCTGCTCTAAACCCTCTGGCAGCAGTGAAGGCAGAGATCCTGTGTTGCTATTTCAACAGCATCAACACTTTAGAACTGTCAGTGTCAGAAAAGTTATTGGTTCCAAGAACAGGTAAATGACCAATATTTCCCAACCAAAGTGTTCAGATGAAGAATGAAGAAAATGGGACTAAACATTACTTTCAAATGGGAAAAATTAGCAAAGTTTTAATAAATCCAATTACTGTTACATGGATCATAACTGTATTATAGTTGAAACAAGTTTTTAAAAGGGATTAGAAAATGAGATTCAGGAATATCCACCTAATAGATGACAATGAGGTTAGTCAGAGAATCATGACAATAGATAATATAATTTGAATGAAAATGTTGGGGCCAACAAAGACCAACTTCTTACCAAATTCATCAGAATATAGCTAAGGCACTATAAATGTGTTAGTTATATTATTCCTTTATTAAATAAATATTAAACTTTTTTGAGTGTGAGGCACCATTAGGCTCTGGCAATACAAAGATAATTAATGTATGAAAATAGTGATCAGGTGGAAATACAGAAAGGAAAAAAAAAATTGTAATTCAATGTCCTAATTGGCATACCTAAGAAACTTTTAACACATTAACTCTCAGATGTCTATTTTAAGGCTTAAAATACCTTGGAATTGATGAAGCAATACAGTTTATAGAAACCAAGTGACACCCAGGACCTCAAAGATGAGCTAAGAGAAGGAAGAGCTTTTTTTGTTTTTATTACAAAAGTAAAAACACAAAAGTGAGTGACAGACTGTAAGATTTTATTCACGAACAGTATGATCATAGTTGTAGAAAATCCTAAAGAATCTACATAAATGTGCTACTAGAACTATTAGGTATATTTAGCAAGGTCCCAGGAGACAAGATCACTATTAAAAGCAATTTTATTTCTACATACTAGTCACAGACATTTCTGAAAAAATTAAAGAAGACCTAAATAAATGGAGACATATCCCATGTTCATGGGTTGGAAAACTCAAGACTATTAAGATATGAGTTCTCTCTAAAATGATCTATAGATTCAGTGCAATCCCATTCAAAACACCAACAGGCATTTTTGCAGGAATTGACTAGCTAATTCTAAAATGTATGTCATACAGAGTGAAGTAAGTCAGAAAGAGAAAGACAAATACCGTATGCTAACACATATATATGGAATTTAAGAAAAAAAAATGTTATGAAGAACCTAGGGGTAAGATAGGAATAAAGACACAGACCTACTAGAGAATGGACTTGAAGATATGGGGAGGGGGAAGGGTAAGCTGTAACAAAGCGAGAGAGAAGCATGGACATAGATACACTACCAAACGTAAGGTAGATAGCTAGTGGGAAGCAGCCGCATAGCACAGGGAGATCAGCTCAGTGCTTTGTGATCGCCTGGAGGGGTGGGATAGCGAGGGTGGGAGAGAGGGAGACGCAAGAGGGAAGAGATATGGGAACATATGTATATGTATAACTGATTCACTTTGTTATAAAACAGAAACTAATGCACCATTGTAAAGCAATTATACTCCAATAAAGATGTTAAAAATAAAATAAAATAAAATGTATGTGGAAATGTAAAGTCCTAGGATGGTAAAAAGTGTTTTTTTTTTTTTTTTTTCAAAGGAGAGCAAAGGAGAAGTACTACCTGATTTCATGACTGCAATAAAAAGTGCAGTACACGGGCTTCCCTGGTGGCGCAGTGGTTGAGAGTCCGCCTGCCGATGCAGGGGACGCGGGTTCGTGCCCCGGTCCGGAAAGATCCCACATGCTGTGGAGCGGCTGGGCCCGTGAGCCATGGCCGCTGAGCCTGCG